>NC_086283.1:93362988-93552988 GCF_021018805.1 Prinia subflava | reverse complement strand
CCCACAAATTCTAAGGGTAGAAGTCATGGTCTTCATGCAGACAGCCTTGATCCACATCACAGTCTGAGACCCATCAGTGAACCTGCAGAGGAATGACCAAAAATTCATCTGGGGGACAAGGAGGCAGCGGTTCCCATAAGCTGTTCTCTGAACTCTCATTTAATAGCTCCTTGGCTATTGACTTCAGTGATATTTCATCTCTCCTGTTAGAGAAGGGTAAATTGGCTCTCGCAATTGAGGGATGAATATTGTGCATATGTTAAGAGAAGTTTTGTTGATGTATGGTTATGTTACTGTAGTTTGTTGTTTGGACACTCTCTGTTCTCCCCATAGTCCCCTTTCCACCCGGAGTCAAATCCTGGCTAGCTCTAGACCCCAGTGCATTACCCCGATAATGAACCAAAGGTAAAGACAGAGGTACTCTTTTTCTTCTTTGGGACCATGGTCCCACAGCTTTATTGTAGAACCCAAACTCCAGGAGAAAGACAGAGGAAGAGGAAGGGGAAGGGGAAGGGGAAGGGGAAGAGGAAGAGGAAGAGGAAGAGGAAGAGGAAGAGGAAGAGGAAGAGGAAGAGGAAGAGGAAGAGGAAGAGGAAGAGGAAGAGGAAGAGGAAGAGGAAGAGGAAGAGGAAGAGGAAGAGGAAGATATCCATGTGGAGAGGGGTTTTAAGCCCAGGGAAAAAGGGGGAGGAGAGTGAGGAACCACAACCAATGGGAAATGACCCAGGGAGGGGTAGGGGGCTTAGGGAGGAATCAAGTAGGCGATACCGAAACCCAGAGGGGGGTACAGAATATACCATGTGCAAAATACAATAAAACTATTCTTGTGTGCAAACAAACCACCCAGTGCAATATAATAACAAAATGAACTAACTACTTACTGCACTACAACACATATTGTTGCCTCCAGACAGCCTGGGTTGTCAGCGTTGTCAGGGACATGTGGAGGGAGGCGTGTACCTGTGCTCCTTGCATAGGCAGCTGGGAATGGGGAAAGTTTGTTCCTGGGGAGGCTTGGCATGACAACATCTCCCCTGCAGTCAAGTTGCAAGAACATCTCCACCAGTGAATGTCAAAGAAGAGTTGACAGACTTTGGGAGGGGCCAGCTTTGGGTATAAAAGGCAGAGCAGCCATTTTGTGGATGAGCCATGCTTGCAGTGCTGCCCTTTCTCCTTATTGAGTCCTTTGTTGAGTTTGTTGAAGTTTAATAAATCTTCGCAATTTTAAAGTGAGCAGTCGTTTCTCACATCATTTACCTTTCTCCTTAAGGCATCACCTGTCAAGGTCCTGCTATGAACTGCTCTGTAGGCATCTTTTATCTGGCTTGCACAAAGGGAGCTCGTATGTCTTGGGCAAGCCTAAAGACAGTATCGCAGTATCTTCCTGTTGTTGCTGAAATCATCTTCCCTGGTACCTCCTATTCCCATGGTCAGAGTAAAACAAAAGGAAACTGTTAAGGTGAGCTGTAATTGCTCTACTGGAAACACCCTTGCTTTCCACTCCCCCAGCATTACTGCTGCTCACACTTTGTATTAATGACTGGTTACAAAATTGACCAGTTTCCCACTACCTGTAAATAAGCTCGAAGTCCCATCTGAAACACATATCAGGAACCCTTCTTTACAATTGAAGAACACCATGCAATATCTTTAACTCTCTTTGGGAGCCTTTTGTGCTCTGCTGTGCTGTGGTAAGAGGTGTTGCATCTGGAGAGGCTGCCCCAGCTTTTGGGAAAACTTCCTGCAGACAAACGATAACATTATTTGTTATGCCATGTGGGTCCTGTCTCAGGCTTCTGGACTTACGCCAATGTCAGATGATCTGCCCAGCCCTAAAATTGTGCCACCTCATTGGAGAGGTTCTGGAACTCCCTGATTAGAAAAAAGAAAAAGAAGTGAGACTATTAGCATGTATATAGCCAACTCTTACAATCTCATTCACTCTCTTTCACTCTCACAGGCACACTTGCTCTTTCCAACCACTCACCAACATGCAGATGTGTGCACACACTCACGCCTGTTTCCCTGGTATTTGCTTAATGTATTTTACAACCTCCAAATGCCCCTTAATTTGGCAAAGGGTCAAATGTTCTACTATCTTCACCCATACCCCCTTCCCCCTTCTCACATACAGGCTTTGAGAGTACATTTTGGGTATGTTTCTAATTATCATATTTAAATATGATATACCATATTTTAATGCCATCCTTGGTATATAGACACTCATATTAATTTTGTCTCATCCATTAAAAATATATTCTTACAGTATTGCCACTTTATTCTACTTTCTCATAAATATGATGGGAATTCAAATGTTACACCTTTTTCCATATTATTAACCTGCTCATTCCTCAGACTCCCCAAACAGAGTAGAAAGACAAAAGGACAAAACACTTACTTTTCATTCAGCTAAGTCGTAAACCATGGGAGTGGAAAAAATCCAGATGAAGGCTGGATTACTGGATCATCAAAGGATGGGTAAAAGAGCCTCATGACAAAAGGGGGTGTAGAAGAAGAAGAGCAGAAGGTTTTGAGACAGAGGAGAAAGAGGAACTGTAGTATTAGAGGGTAGAGACCAGTGTCAAGGACATGACTTGAACAGCAGTGCTTGTTTGAACTTCTCAATAACATTTTTCAAGATCATAAAATCATAGAATACTTTAGATTAGAAGGGACCTTAAAGATCATCTAGTTCCAATCCTCTCCTTGCCATGGGTAGGGTCACCTTCCACTAGACCAGGCTGCTCAAGCACTTTAGAAGAATAAATCAATATATTGTCATACTTGTCTGTCTCTTCAAATACAGGTGAGTAGACTGTAAAATGTGAGCCTATATGGAGATCAGAAAATTTAGGCCTGTGTTGATATATTTTTGTTTGTAAGTCCCCTCTTAGTGTCTCTGCTGCTAATGATGTTATACTGGAAAGAGGTAGATCAACATAACAAAAATATAGCATCCATCTAGGAGTTCTTTCAAGACTCTCAGTAGGTCCTGCTGTGGAAACTGGAAATAAATATTTTAGATTACATTTCCTTAGACGCACCTTGTGCAGCTTCTGATATAACCCCCCAGCTCATGATGTTAATATAGTTCCATCAACAGTATTATAAATGTCAGTGTAAAATCTTAGAATATGACAAAGACCCACATCCCCCATTTGATAGACTATTTTTTGCTGAACTTCTGAGTCAGGAAATTTGGCTTCCTTTCAGTATTTTCTTTTATCCAAATATTTCTGCCTAAGAAAAGGGAAAGATGCTGAGTTTGTTTCTATAACTTTGTTACATTGTTCAGAAAAAAACACATACAAACCCAATATGTTTCAAAGATTGAAGGCTCTTTTATATTTTTTAAGGCAATAAATATCAAATTATTTGTTTTCTCTGGAATGGATTTTCTGTGGGACATACACTCCAATTCACAGACTGTAGCTTGAACTTTTGTAGACCAGCAGAGAAAGTCAAAATTTCTAGTGAGCATCAGGAGTCCATTTACCATCAATAAACATTAAAAGTCTTTTGTGCACCTCCACCAAACTCCACTGAAATAACACAGCTGGATAGCTTGGAAAAAAATGCTGCAAGTATTCATTGCTGTATGTGCCTCTACACAGCAGGAAAAAAAAATAAGAATAATATTTTCAGACTTGTTGATTAATTTTGACTAAACTATTATGTGGTGTGGGTTTTATTAAACTTTACCCATTTGGAAAATTAAATTGGTCTTCTCAATATAATATTATGTTTACACCTGTAATCCACTTTTGAAATGCGTTGGACAAAAGCCCTCTTTTAATGATAATATATTTAATGGGAAATTTTCTATTTTTCTTCACAGACACATACATTAGACTAATTATTCCTATGATTATAAAAGAATAAATGCATTGCCAGAAAAATGGATAGAATTGTGTTTATGCTAAAAAGCATACTTAAAATATCTTAAAATTTATTCCCAAACATACTTCTAATATTACTCTTTATATCTTTACATTTCAGAATGTATTTGGGGATATGTCAGTGATGTTATTATAGATGTGAACGGTAGTATTTCTGTTGTTTCTGAATTACTGCTGGATGAACACCATGCAGAAGTGTTTGAGCTGTTTGCTGGTCCGTATTTACTTTTTTTAAGCTTACTTCAGAAATTTAAGAACTAGAATGGATCTGACTGAAGCAACCTGAGTTCAAAACTGTACAGCCAACAAATGTGGTCCAGATCTATACAGTTTACAGGCAGTGTCTCTACATATCTGTGCCTGAATTTCCCTGATAAGGACACTCTGGGGAGAGTCCTGAGTGGATTTCTAAACCAGGCACATAGCCACTAAAAAACTGAAAGAAATTAAGTACAGCATTCAAGAGAGTATTTCTCATAACTTGAAAGACTACTTCACTGGTTGGATGTCTGTGCAAAACAGAAGTTTAGAGCCTGGACTATCCACTGCTAAAATTTTTTGCCCTTTCTGAAGTCATCCAGTGAAGATTATTCTCCAACAGTAATTATGTTTATGTCACAGGTGAATCTAGTAATTTAAAATAAGTATTCTGAAGAAGCATTCTAAGAAACAGGGGGCGAATGTCTATCAAATCTCTGCCATGTTATTAACCCATGCTCCCATTTTGCAACTTTATAGGATCAACAGAATAATCCCCAGGCACACACAGAAATTAATCTACAGTACATCTTCAGCAGGATACAAAATAATATGAAATATTCCACCGATATAAGACTAAGGAGTACTTGAGCAACACCAGTATATTCCACGTTATTCAACAAACGTGCTGCTGCCACATTAGGATATTTCATTCCAACCCACATGAGGCACAGCATATCAATCATGATGAATGTTAACTTTATTTATCTCTCTGTATTGCTGATGACTGTTCATAAGGGTATTTTATCTCAAATAATTTCTCTGAAATTCCCCAGGGCCTTACTAATTTTGTTTAGTGCATTTAATGTCAGCTTCTTTTGATAGCAGAGCTACTTTTAGTGGTAGGATGCTTTCCTGAAAAGTATTCCTCTAAACTCAGAAGTTCTTCTTCAAGATCGGGTAAGATGGTGAAATAACAGATGAAATTGCTATGGTAATAAATTTGGTTGGTTTGTTTGTTTGTTTTTAAAATATTTTGGCAATGAAGAACTTAATGTGAAGAACAGTCTACCCTCATTCTCAATAACTGAACAAAAAGTACAAGATATTAGGTTGCAATGCACAGGATTCAGAGTTTTTCAGATAATACCCATTATTAAAATTACAAGAAAAATGTTTTGAGCTTGTTTGAATACAGACTTCTTATTATATTGGCATATTTTGTGATAACATAGCACACTGTACTTTATTATTATCTAATGCGTTTTATTTTAGTATAACTATGTTTCAGGAAGAGCTGTTGAGATTAATGCAAAATTCCTGACATCAGGAATTATCTTGTAATATGAAGCACAAAGCACTGATGCCACAATACAGAACAGGAGGCCTCTCACAAATGGAAGTCTTAGGGTTGGAAGTAAAAATATATAAATACTATCACAAAACAGAAAAGGTAGCAAAAATGCACAACACATCCATGCCTATTTGCATTCTTATTGAAAAGCAGACTTCATGGGACTAAAATTTGTCTCCTACTCCACTTATGACTATCCAGTTGCTTTACAAACAAGACAAAATTGAGACTAAATCAGGCAATCTCTTCTTCTTCTTAAATGTGAAAGTTATGTCTATTTGTTTCCACTCTTTTTTTCATCAATGGCTTTACACTGCTTGAATCTGACAAGTACTCCTAAATATACCATTTTATTCAGTGTTTCCTTCTGATTTGTGTATGTCTGAAATAAACATCCTGGTACAAATATGAGAAGTGATGGTGAATGGGAGGAGAGGCTTTAATGCCAGTCTCCCTTGGAATGCTGTCAGAAAACACGTGCAACCAGATCACACTATGCCATCATGATTATGCTATCAATATTT
This sequence comes from Prinia subflava, assembly GCF_021018805.1. Lineage (NCBI taxonomy): Eukaryota > Metazoa > Chordata > Aves > Passeriformes > Cisticolidae > Prinia > Prinia subflava. Next base: position 93,547,013 of record NC_086283.1, on the reverse strand, counting down.
CAATTATAATTTAACTTTAGTCTACAAATCAAAACACAATTTAAAGAGTAACTTCCAAGCCATTTCAAGTCTCTAAATCTTATTATCTCTCTCCTTTGTTTATCTACAGCTCAGTGCCTTTAGCTTAATTTCAACCAAAGCCCAAGTGGTACATTTCACTCCTATGAAACCTTCTACAGAGTTCAATTAATTAATTCTGAAATGCCATCCTTCTGCATCTCTGTGCTTCATCTGAGTAATTCCTTGTTACAACTGCATAGCTCAGCCTGAATACCAAGCTACAGGATGCAGCTTCAGCCCTTCAGCATTAGACGTGGCTGTGACTCTTATATACAACAACAGTTAAAAGAAAGCACAACAGAAACACTAGATCTTTTTCTTCATCTCTGAAGAGTAAATAAACATATTGCATTGGGATTGTGTGGCAAGGCTTTGTTAGCAGAGGGATTCAAGAAGCTGATCCCAAGTTGGATGGAGCAAGTTCTGACTGATCCTGCAGCTGGCCATGCTGATGCCATCAATGACAGTGGCAGCACCTCTGGAATAATAAGAAAGAATTTCAGTTTAAGAAAGGAAGGGGGAAAGACTGCAAATGCAGCTGGGACAGATGAGTGAGAACAAGTCTGCAGTTACCAAAGCCAGTGAAAAAGGAGCTACTGCAGGCACCAGAGTGGAGTTTCTGCTGCAGCTCATGGTGAAGACCATGGCAAAGAAGGTTGTCCTCATGCTACCAACAGAGAACCACAGGGGAGCAGAGGTTTATCTGCAGGCCTATAAAGGAATCCATCCTGGAGCAGGTGGATGCCTGAGGGAGGCCGTGACCCTGTGGGAAATCCATCTTGGAGCAGGATCCTGGCAAGACCCATGGTCCTGTGGAGAGAGGAGCCCATGCTGGAGCAAGTTTGCTGACAGGACTTGTGATCCTGTGGGGAATTGGTGCTAGAGCAATTCATGAAGAGTAGCAGCCATGAAAATGATTCATGTTGGAGAAATTCATGGAGGGCTGTCTCCCATGGGAAGGACCCCGTACTGGAGCAGGGAAAGAGTGAGGAGGAAGGAGCAGCAGAGTAAACATGGGATGAACTGACCACAGCCTCTGTTGCCCATCTCCTTGTATCACTGTGAGGGAGGAGGTAGACAAATTGGAAGTGAAGTTGAGCCCAGGAAGAAATGAGGGGTAGAGGAGAGATATTTTAAAATATACTTTTGATTTTTCTTTCTCATTATCTTACTCTGATTTGATTGGTAATAAATTAATTTACCTGGTTCAAATCTGTCTTGCCCATGATCACAGTTGCAGAACAATCTTTCTCTGTCCTTATGTTAACCCACAAGCTTTTTCATCTTTTGTCCAGTTGAGGAGGAGGGTGATAGAACAGCTTTGCTGGATCCTGGCTTCTGATAAAGGTCAACTCACCATGAATCTATATACTAAATATGATTTGTATTTACTGGAAGCACCTTTTTTTGCCTTCCTGAAGTTACTTATTTTACCAAAAACAAGGGCAATTGTCAGCTTTTTAAGGCCATAGAATCAGACTACAAGGAGCTAAATTCTTTTTATTTTCTTCATACTCTTCACTTCAAACATACAAATAAACAATCTCTTGAGACTCAAGTTATTTTTCACCATCTACCAATCCAAACAGCATCTCTTTTCCTAGCCTCCTAGCTAAGCCTAGGTCTAAGATGTGTTTACCAGGGCTCCAGTCTTACTATAATTAAAAATCCATGCTCTCTTCTTACCGTTGTTGAATGATGATCTCATTTCTTAATATAATATTACAGAGCTTTAGACATGACTTCTGTATATTCCACAAAAACATATGTATTTCTAGTAAAACTTTAAATGATGGCCTTCTGACAGTCATATAAAAGTTTGCATATTGGCTATTGACAGTCTGCCTTATACTTCATCTCTGCCCTGAAGAAATGAAGAGGCTGCTTATTTTAGTATTTTTTTGGAGTTGAGCTCCCTCATCATGATTTGTGACAGGATTTGCCAGATGATCTAGCACACCCTTCAGCACCAGGCCTGGGGGGTCTGCAGTGACACTCAAACTCACGCACTTCTGCCTCTGCAGCAGAAGAGCACAACCAGTCCTTCACAGAGCTGTGGGTGATCCAACTGAGTACTAAAGTGCCAGATTTTATCAGTTAAATGACTGATTACATTTTCTCTTGGGTTCAAGAAACAAATATTTCAGACCAGCTGCTGCCATCAATGTGGGCAGCAGCAATGAATTACTCAAGGTGAAAAGAAAGCAAAACCAATTTGCATTAAGTATTGTTAATGTGCTCAACATGTTTTCACCTGGTATGGAGCACTGGGTAAGTTTAATCAGTAATGAAATGCACAGAAAAGAAAATGTGGGGCTCATGGGGTTTCAGTCACCAGATTTTTCCAGTATGTACAACTGATCTAATAATAGGTATTTAGTGTATGCCAAATAAAATTAAAAGCAAAGTTAAAAAAATCATAGAACATAAAACACAGTCTTAATCTTCTCTGTCTTGACATTCATTAACTGCTTAATTAGGAGATTTGGAATGGTTTTGTTTGAAACACAAATTAAATGAAATTATCAGTCAACAATCACACTTGTATCAAACACAAACATTTTCCAAATGAGCAACCTAGCAATTGCTCTGCTACAGAACTTAAATTTGACTGTGATCTGTTTTAACAGAAAAGTATTGGGAAATGTGTAATTTATGGACAATTTCAAGAGGTCTTTATTTTTCTAATTAAATATAAAGGCCTAAAAATCTCTAAAATCAGAAGGATGAAAATGGTTACATGAGGTAACATGAAACTAAAAAGCAAGAATTAAAAAAAAAAAAATTTTTTGAATCAACAAGGCATGCTAATTCCTGAAACAAACATTTCTCAAGTTCACAAAAATTTCTAAAGAAATGCAATGCAATTGGATTTTGTTCCTCTTGTGCAGAAAAGGATTAAAATCCTAAAATATATTCCTACCAAATGAAAAATATTCAGAAGCACATGCTGTCCTGATCTGAGTTGCAAACATGAGTAGCAACTGGACTCCAATATTTAACACCCACTAGAAACTGAAAGACTAGATAAAGAAGCTAGCAGGAAATTTTACAGACCTTTTTTTTTCTCCTCCTGTGAAAGGAAAGATATGGCATTCTGAAAAATTGTTTCATATATTATGGATGCCAGAGAGAAATGAAACAACTGCAAAATGAAAATGACCAAAGATACAAGTGAATCTGAAAAGTGGGGTCGCAGCCTTTTACTGAATTTTGAAGAATATATTTTAGATAGAGAGCACAGAAGATGTCTAAATTGAGTCACATTCCTGAGTTGTTTATATCCAGTGTTTTACCAGCTCTATTACAGAGATGAGACACTCCCTAAAATTTGCCTCTGCATAGACATGCTTCAGCAAGGTTAATAAGTAAGTTTTGTTTGCTCTGTTTCTGCTTCGAATTCACCACTTTTTCAGGCCAGGTTCTTCCCATCCTTCTCTGAGACAGTCACAGAAGAAATCTACATTCTGTTTCATTTCTGTTTTCTTCACATCCCCTTGCCTAATGCAGTTATGAGATCCCTAATGAGGTGGAAATGTTCATGCCAGCTGAAGGAGGAAACAAGACATTATGCTACATATGAATAATGTGTGAAGAATCAGGAACAAAAATATTAAGCTAGAGTGCAAAAATAAAGATGCATTCTCAAATAATTTCCTATTCAGTTTTCTGGCCAGCTAATAGCAAAACCAGAAAGGCTTCAGGAAAACATGATGGCCACCATTATCAAAAGGACCTAAGTGATACATGGGCTGAAATTCCATTTAGACATAAAAGGTACTTCAGTGTCCTTAGGGGCAGGAGCTTAATTGCGCCAACGTGCTGATGTGTGCACCTGATTGATTTCAATCACTTCCAAGAACACAGCCCTTAAATTCTTTTGAAGCATGACTTGGACTCCTAAATGACTTCATTTAACTGTAAAAGCTACTGGTTTCAAGAGGATTTTATATAAGACATGTAATACATATAAGGCATTTAAGAGATTAGGGACAGGATCTTGAGCATACTTCAGAGAAAGGAAATGAAATACAGGATACAAGGTCAAGTCATAACTTTTCGAGTATAAGGACTCCAAGCATTGTTAGCTTACCAGTGTTTTAAAAATGTAGAAATGGATAGAAACACAGCAAAATACACTCAAAAAGTTTCAGAAGCTCCTCCAAAAGGTTCCATCCCCACTAATGGTACTTGATATTCCAAGTGGTAAAACAAGTTTTGCTCATGAACAGAGGCAGTCAATGAATTGCCACATTAATCACCACAGAAATGTGGGGCTGGCTTTGTCTGGGACAGAAGAAATCATTCTCCAGTTATTAAGAAAACTGGAATGGGAAGAACCACAAATTTCCAGAGATTCTAACAATGGCACATCATGAATTAAAGCCCCAATCCAAACCATAGTTAAATTCTAGATGCCTTGGCACTAAAGTCATTTTAAAAAATCCCAGAAAAGCCTTAAAACTGGTAAAGTAGCCTTTGATGAGAATAAAAATTCTTGACTACCAGTACCTTACTATAAGATAAGTCAAAAAGTTCCCTAAGAATCAAAGAAAAAGCTGTGCCATGGTCACAGATATTAGCAATCAAACAAAGATGGTACACCAGGTGCAAATTGAGAGACCAGCTCCTCAAATGCCGCAATTTTGTCCAAGTATATAAAATAAACATCAGATAATGTAGCAAAAACCTTTTCCCACCACAAGTCTTGACTGAGGTTTGTTTTTTTTAATAGTTCTTTAGAGGCAACCAGCCCCTTGTCAGTAAGTTACTGTGTTGAAGAGAGATATTGACTTCATGAATAATTTAGTTGAAATACATTACTTTTTATCACTCCACAGCTTTCCAAGGAAGCAAAGAAATCACACCAATATTCTTGGTAAGTCTTATCCTTTGAAAAAAATCAGGACTCAAACTGAGTTTGTAAAAATCAATGTGCCTTTTTACAACTGAAATTATAGAGCTAGTATTTAATTTCTGAAAATCTAATTTACCTAATATCAAAATCTGGAATTGGAAGGAATAAGGTGTACCTAAAGAGTTAAAGATAAGTATCCCTGGGTAATGTTTGTATCTACTAAATCCTTTCACAGTTTTTTGCTCTTTTATTTCTACAGCAAATTTATATCACTCTGTAAAACTTTCAGGTATTTTTTTTCTCATAATCAACAGGGACAACTATACCTTGCAGTTCTGAATTCGTAGATCATCACCAAGTTCAAGTAAATTGAACTGGACCTACCAGCTTGCACTAGAGGTATTCAATAATTCTAAAAATCAGACCCAAGAAAAGAGGAAAACATAAACAGTAGATGCTTTTAACGTGCAACTGTTTCTTGCAACAATTTCTTCCTTTTCCCTACATTTTTAGACCTTTGGGGGATCATTTCTTTATTTCCAAGAAGATCAGGTTCTCAGGAACCTGCAATTCTATGCTATGTAGTGCTTTTTCTCCTTCTTACTTCTTTTTTTTTTTTTTTTTAGATATGCCTGTTTCACAATATTTTCTCTTCTCTGTATTTTAAGGTACATTTGAATATTGTAATTAAACATTTGCTGTATGTTATTAAGATTATTTAGTTTAAAAACGCATGAAAATGCATCTTAGAATAGAATATCAAATAGAATAATCTTAGTTTATGCACATGTATATTCTTATAAAATTTATATAGGACATATTTCTGAATTTTTCAAAAGAATATTTTTCTATAAAGATGAGATGCACTTGAAGAAATACTGAGCTCTGGGTCATTGAAGAACAGATTTTTTTTCCCTCATTTTTTCTTTTTTTTTTCAGGTGCCATAAAAAAGTTTAGATTTTTTTTTGAGTTCTTGTTAATTTAATGATTTTCTGCTCCTTAATGCTTCAATTCCATTAGCTTTAAATTTGCTTTGTAATAGCACTTCCATTAAGGTCTAATTCAGTTAGTTGTGTAGATGTTTTCAGTTTTAGTACTCAAAATTTGTATAAGTTCAGTTTTTCATCTGAAACCAGAGGCTCTGGCTTATCTGGCTGAACTGATTTTGCCTGGGATAGAGTTATTTTTCTTACAGTCATTTTTATGGCCTTCTATTTTGGATTTGCACAGTGTGATAGCACTGTGATAACACAGGGATGTTTCAGCAGTTGCTGAGCAGAGCTCACACAAGGTCAAGGCCTTTCCTACTTCTCATCTCACCCCACGAGTGAGGAGCTCGGGGGCACAAGGAGCCAGGACTTGAACCCTACTGATCACAGGGATAGCCCATCCCATTACCACATCATGCTCAGCATAAGAATCTGGGGGAGAGGAAGAAAAGTTTCCTTTTCCAAAGTTTCCCAAGTAACTATTATGTATGGTTGAATGAAATGCACAGATTGTTTATTGCTACATGGTGCTGTCCAGCACAGCAAAATAGTTTTATTCAGAACTTTGTACAATTTAAGTTGACTTTTGTTTGAGATTTGGGTATTTTAGGTTGTGTTCATGCATTGCAGACCTGTGATTTTGACTACAAATTAAGTTGTTATCAAAAATTCAACTGAACCATAATAATAAGAGCTCTGAAGAGCTCTGGGGTTTTTAATCTACAGCAAACTCCAGCTCTTGCTCCCATTTGCCTTACATAATTTTAGAAAGCATCACTGTCATGGTCAACTGTATTTCCAAGCACTCCAGATAATGGCATAACTCACATCAATGGAAAAACTATCCTTCAAACTAGCATAGCCAAAGCACTGAAAGCCACTCACTGGGTTTTGCCTTTCCCTTCCTACTTATCTCAGTTTAACAGGCATAGGTGGTTCAATCTCCTGCATCTTGCCTGGTGGAGTAGCCTCTACCTTCATTCCCAAGTATCTTTTTTTTCTCCAGAATAACAAAAATGTATACTTAATTAGAAAAAAATATTTTCCTTAGCTACAGAGTCTTCAGACTCCAGTCTCTTGTCATCTGGTATGTCTTAAAGCAATAGGGAAAGAAAATGAGGCAGTCCAAACCACACCTCTACAATTCAACAGATGACTTAGCTGGTGTATCAGGAGCAGCTGTCTGCTTCTGGACACAGGCAAAAGAGATGTGCTGCTGTCAGAAAGAGAGAAAAAAGGGCAAACACATGCAATTTCCTCTCATTTATCAGTCAAGTTCAATGGAAAATTAGTAATAGAGATTGAAGGGAGAATTAATATAAAAACAAGTAAATAAACACTGTAAGACCAAGACAGGGAATGACAAAGAGAGAGACCGAAGGAAAACCTTTGACACTGGAGAAATTCATCCAGGCAGATTGTTCTAGAGACATCATGTCTGTCCAAACTTTAAATTACCAAATATCCTTACAGGTTCCACTATGGACAGCATGTGCTCTCGCATTAAGTCAGTCTATTCAACTGTGAAATACTAATGTTTATGTTGGGGAAAAAAAGATACAGATTCATATAGTGCAGTGTATAGTGGATTGTCTGTATGAGGAAGCATTGTTCTACCTAAGCTCTGAGCAGGATGAGTGCCTGAAAACCACAGCCTAGCTGCAGCATGATCTTCCACAACCTCACAATACCTCCAGCAACTAGATAAAGCTTAAGACTCTTCAGTGATACAGACAGACTACTGTGATATAACCCACTGACGTCTCTGAATGTATATTTTCTTACTGCTGTTAGACCACAGGCCATATGGTAACAGATCACAGTTTTGATTTTCAAGCTGAAAAACTCTTAATTCCCAGAGAAATTAGTTGTTCCTCTTGAAAAAAAAAGATCTGGCAGAATAAACCTTCAGCTATTTAACACAGTTAACCACTAATATCCAACTATTCAATGTCATTTTTGTTCTCTTTCTGATCTCTCACTCCAGAAACCTGCCACAAAAAGGAAAGGAGATATTGCATCACAATATTTCCATGGTAACCACCACAGCCAAGCAGGATGAGGTTTGTACTTGGAAGCAAAGGCACAGGCTTTGGCTTGGTTTACCATCAGTAAAGCTCCTCAGACTAAGCAAACTGATTGATTTCACAAGCTACTCAGATTAAAAAATAACAGCCAACCAAACAGCCACAACAACAAAAATCCAGAAAAAATTTATTTCTTTTTCTAATATTAAATGTTTGGGAGAAAGACACTTAAGATTTGATGGCAGCTTGGGAATGGAGACAACATGCCCTTTGGATACTTATGAGAAGTGGCTTCAGTCCTGGTGGCTTTGAAGGGGAGGATTAAAAATCCTTATTTAGTCAATAGGTTATGGTAATATTTCTCTTTCATCTTCTCTCTCTTTTAGTCATTCTTTTAGTTCTCCATGCTACAATGATGTTTTGGCAGAGTTCACATTCATTTATGAAATCTTCTATTTCTTTACTTTATTAAAAATGATTTGCAATGTAAAGTAGAAATTTGTTCATCTGCCTTCTCAAATAGAGTTCATATGCAAATTTCCTATTCATCTCTTCTTTATTCGGTATTGAATCAGCAGTGTTTTTTCAGCATTAGAGGATTTTCTTTCTCTCTTGTTAAGGCAACTAGCTGTAATCCTTACTTCCTTTGAAATGTATATTATTTTTATAATTCATTCTTTCCTGCTATAGGAAAGAATAATACTGCATAATACTTTATAGACAAAAGACAAATGGCTAACTTTATCCACAGAAATAATAGGAAGTACAAAACCATTCTGTCCTGTGTTTCTAAAGACTTATATCCAGAGAAGACAGGGAAGTGGATTTTTTTTACTCTATTTGCCCTCAGAAATCCAATAAAACCAGTTTGTTTTTCCCCAAGGGTCATAAGAATTTATTTAGTTGATATGGGAGATGCACAGAGACAAACATGTACTTGTATACCTAGGGCTCTTAAAAGGTTCTTACAAACATTTTCCTAGGTTCTGTTACAGTTAACAATTTTAAGTACAGGGAATTATCTCAAACCCCACAAAATGTATGTTAAGTGTTGGAAACTGGAAACCTGGACTTGCAGTAATTTACTTTACATGGTCAAAAATAAGCAGGACACAAAGTGAAAGGAAAATACACCTGTCTTGGTTTGAAAGACAGGTATCTGCTAGGAAGGGGGGCAGGACCTCCCTAGAGATGAAGAATTCGAATCCTCTCCCTCTAAATTATTATACTTCAGAAAATTAAAGGGGCTTTCAGGCAGAGGTATGGGGATGGGAATAACAGTTCTTTACTAGTATATATATGACAAAACAACAAACAAACAACAACTACAGCATCAATAATAAACAGAACCAAGAACTTTGAGGGCTTTCTTTTACAAAAGCCCAGAGCAGTTTGATCTCGGTGCCCCTGCAGGACTCCGAGAGGCCGAGCTGGAAGGGAGGAAAGTCCCGGGCTGGTGGATGAGATGAGGAGCTCTGTGCTGGCAGCTGGAACAGCAGGGGTGTCCCGGCAGGGCTGGGCTGGGCAGGGCTACAGAGTAGCAGGAGAGCCTCAAAGCTCCGAAGAAGCAGCAGCAATGGGGGGAGAGGCTGGAGAAAGCGAGCTCAGGATCCCCAGGTACAGGAGCAGATGACGGTAGATTTCCCAGGACGAGGCAGAGGCAGAGTGATGGCTGTGATCTCTTCCTGCAGCGAGGGGCAGCTTGACTCTCCTCCCACGTGCTGAGAGCAAGAGTGAGTTCCCCTCCTCCAGCTCTGTCTTTTTACCTTTCCCAAAGTTTGTGTTATCTCACCTCTGAGGGACACTCCCAGAGACTCAAAAACAATAGGTGTAGCCTTGTGCTGCCATGTCCTTCAACTACTCCCTTTGTTCTGGTTAAGTACTGTTGTTAAGGTTTCTTAGAAACTTATGGGGAAAAATTCTGTAAGTGAAAAAAAGAAAGGCAAATCTTACCCCCAACAACATCAAAAACTGCTTGACTGATTATGAGGTTGATAGGAGTGGCCAGTGATACATCATCTTAAAGGTTAAACTGGGAGCTTGGCTTTTCTGTCATTCTGGTTCCTCCAGGTACCTTCCCCTGCTCTGAGCTGCACAAGGCCTGCCAACAGAGGCTACTGCAGCAAGGGAAAAACACTGCCTTTCTCTGGTTTCTACTGGATTAAATATGGACATAAGAACCCTCCTAGCAGAAAGTTTGTGGGGAAACAAGGAGGACATAGTGTTTGGACACCACTGCCCATTCTAGTAAAGTCTTGGATACGTTTGACGTGGATTCTCAAATGTACATAGTGGTTTACACTGAACTGTCTCCCCAGAATTTCTTGTTTGTAGAGTCACTGGAAACATGAAAGTCCTACTCTTTTTTTACAAGTATTTGAAACAACAATGAATGGCTCATAAATAAAATATCTACCTTTTATTTCTCTATAAAAACCATTCAGTATATGGCTTCAGGAACCTAGCCATCTTAATAAAACACTACTGTATTTACAATCTGTGGTTTCTTTATGGTTTGCTTTTGATGTTTTTTTTTTAAGTTTGGTTGGGTTTTTTAAGTTGTTATGATTAATAGATAAACACCCAGCTTGTACAGAGCTTGTACATTTTTATAATCAGAATTTCAGAAATTACAGCTCTTTCTAGGGGTTAAACAAAGCCACTGCCTAAACAAGTTTTGTTCTTTGAGGCTGGCACTGTCAGCAGTTACCCCAACAGTGCAGAGCACACATGCTGAACACTGTTATAAATCCTCTTCATATCTTAAAACTACCATCTACTGAGCAAGGACTCCCACTTAGTTGACAAAGTTGACATTTCCTATGGAAGAAACTGCAAGCAAGCAGAAGAGAAATATTAATTATTTAGAGCAGTGCTCCTACACTGGAGTTCTTCCAGTATTCAGGAGCACAGATGCTCTTCCTTCTCAAAAAAAGGTAAGCTTTTCTCACTAACAATTTCCTTCTGGATTGTGGTACCTGTTGAAGAGTGTAGAGATTTCCAATTAGACTGTTTCACTGACAATCCTTTTTTCATGCCAATAGGATTTGAATATTCAAATCCCTCAGCTCTCTTTAAAGCGACTGCCATGGATGTGAGAGTAATAGAAGTTCTGCAAAAATATTCCTTATATTTTTTTCTGCTACAGAAATGACACTTGCAGTTGCTTTAAATAAATTACTGCCCACAAGCATTTAATTGTTTTGTTGTTGATGTTTGTGTAATTCAGGGTTGTTCAAATGTATCTGTCTACTACAGCATTGCTTATCCAGGCCAGGCTAACGATTTCAGGCTCCAAGCACATCATTTGCATCAATTGTAGCACTCCTGTGTACCTTTTACAAGATACAAAACCAGTTTCCTCTCTATAATGAGAACAAATGGACAACTCAAGTTCAGAATTGCTTTGTTCTCTCTTTAACTTTTGAATCCCCCCAAAGTATGAAAAAACTCTTTTGTTAAAAAAAAAAGCCAAAGCCTTTTGTCTAAAACAAACAGGGGAAAAATGAAAGGAAGAACTACAGATGAAGTAAATTGCCATTAGATGCAGGTCTTTCAAAAAGATTACTAGTATTTTACTGTAATGGATGAGACACCTATTTTAAGCTCTAGGTCATTTAAACTTCATTAAAAATACAATGCTCATCCATAAAATAAACTGCAACTCAACCTATGCATGTCTCACGCACACATTATGAAACTTTTTTCTCTTTCTCTCATCTTTTCTGATTCTCAAATACCTGTTAGTACCTGTAACATTTCAATGTGTCTTGAGGATCAAAAATAAATCTAGGAGGAGGACAAATAAAATCAAGGGCTAGAGCACATCCCACAGGCACAGCTGCACTTCTAGAATAGTGACTTCCACCTTTGAACTATTCCCACTTTGCACAGAAGAATCTTTATGAAATAATTCCTGAGGCTTTACAGCAAGTTCCTATTTGAAACAGCCCTGATGCTTCCTTCTAAAACATGCTGAAACAGAGACTACTACACACAGCACTTAGAATAAAAAGAAAAAAAAATCAGTGAAATTTTAACACTAAACATTGACATAGAATTACAAACTGAAGGCTGAACTTCTAACTTAAATAATCTAGAGATAAACAAAAATTGATCTCCATTCCCTTCTCCTCTTGCCTTTTTTGCAGCAAAGATGCATGTAACTATGTCTGCCCCTTCCTCAGCTGGAGCAGTCCATGTCACTACCATGTTATCAAAGGTGCTTTCCTATTTATAACACTAAGATAAAAGAAACAATTATACTCTGGTTCTTCTGGCAGAAACAGCAGCTAAATTCTATGGCTGATGGATTTATGATTTTCTCTCAAATGCTCCCCTAAACAGTTCAGAAACTGAAGCACACTGTAAGATCTCTGTGGATTTCTGTATTTGTGGAATTCCTCAAACATTTAAATTTTCTTCCATAAATAACTTATGCACTGAAACCCAGACTCCTGAGAACTACAAACATTTCAAACCAGCAAAACAGCTGAGACCTTTCTTTATCGAACATTTTTTCATTATAAAATGGCATTTGTTTAGAAAACTGCCAACCTTTAGTTTTAATTAAATTCCAACATTATTATTATACTTATTATCACAGAATCATTGAGGTCTGATGGGAACTCAGAATCCTAACATCTTACTGACCAAAATGGGGAATCCTATAGCAGCCATTTGGGCAATTTTCAGTATAGTGTTCACTGCTATCATCCCATAAAACATTTTCTGCAGAACTCTGAACAGCCTAAAACCAAATCCCAGTTACTGTGCTGAATCTGCAAGGCAGAGCATCTGTTTCATTGAAACAGAACAACGGAGACATCCAATGGACCCTCATGTTTATTACAGCTGATTATTTCTAATTCTTACCATTACTTATGCCAATTTCACGTCTTAAATCACTGCATCTCCTGCTCACAACCACATGCTATGTCTTCAGTCTCCATGCACCCTACCTGAGCTGTTCTGCACAGCAGAAAAGACTGGAGCTCCTGGCATGCTGCTGTCACATTTTCTCTTAGTGCACTTTGGAGTTTGCACAATTCATTTAATACTATAAGGTCCATCCATATAAGTAAAAAAAAAAAAAAAAAAAAGCCAAAAAAACCAACAATCCAACAACAACCAAAAGGTCTTTTTTCCAATTTAAAACCTAGTATTTATTATTCCTTTGGATGTAATTCAAAATTAGGATTTGGTTACATCATGCCTTGTTATTTCCTTCCCTTCTCTAAGTGTTATTTGCTACTGTCTCTTTCCGAACCGCTACAATTTTGTTATAGAACAATCTTCTTCTTCTGTTAATATCCTTTCTGCAGAGATATGCAGGTCAAACATTTTTTTCTATATACTGGAACTTCATACATTTTCTTTCTCTATGTGAATCCTTAATCACAATCAACAGTGCAACCTCACCCTGCAAAAGAGGGCTTTTTGTGCCTTTTCCCATGCCAAACTGTTGTTAGCATCTGTTCCAATTCTAGAAAGGGTTATGGACAAAATGGGGCCACAAGATCAGCAATCTGATTATGTTAGTATTTTCTTTCTACCTTATAATTACAGCTGCTTCTATAAATATTTTCCAGGCAAATAATGGTATGGACCATGAGTATTGCATAAATGCAGAGCCATGGAGATAAGGAATATTGCTTTTTCATGTGTAAATTCCTTAAGAGAACCACAAAAGAAGAGCAAAAGAAACATCTTTACAGCCTTGCTCAAGTAATAACCTCAGTCATTTCATTAAATATAAAAACAGTTTAAAATTTTGACGTGGGTTTGCTGTTGTATATATTAACTATAACTAGATATTTACTCTGAAGGAGTACTCTAGCTGGTATGGGAACCTCCCTTGCTGAAGAACAGATAAAGAATGCAGAATCTGATCTCTTGTAAAATCTTTGCTTTGTATTGGGTTTCTTAAATAATTGGCTTTGGATTAATGTACTGATGATTGAAAATTGTGCAGATGCACTTAAAGGATACTCAGCTACAGTGGAAGGAAGCAGCTGGTATGCAGAGCAGAGGCAGAGCTACGATGTTAGTGCTCAAGGTACTTGTACCTTTCAACACAGGTGATTTCTGCTCTTGTGATGCTGCATTTTGGCTTGATAGGCTGCAGTTATGTTAACCTCAGAGAAAATAAACATTGATTGCAATAAATAAAGACATTTTTGTGATTATTACCCCAAAGAACTGTTCCATTTTTTTGTGAACGCAGTTGCTCACTTTCTGCTCAATGTAAACATGGACAAAATTTCATAGCAACTAAAGGGAAAACATTCACATTTGTGGACCAGAGTGGAGAACTGATGTCCAGATGTGGCTTTTAAAACTTGTTTATTCACCACTCTTTTACACCAAGTCAGTGTCAAAGGACGAATTTTTCTCATAATTTTTCAAAGATACATACACTGATTCAAAGATCTTCTAAAAACAGACAAGCAGAGCATGCAAAAATCCGAAGGGCATAAACATATACAAAATACTGAAGTTCCAGAAGAGGAAACGTGTTTTCAGTAGGTTCCATCTCCAAGAGAACTACCATGGTTTCCCACTCCTGATCAATGTTTCTGTCAAAGATTGACCAGGCTGCTGGACACAGACTCAAAAACAAACAAACAAACAAACAAATGAAACAACAAAAGGAGCAACATCTGATATTCTTCTGTAATAGGGTCAGTGTGTTTGTTAAGCATTATTAGACCATTTTAAAGTGCTGACATAATGACTGCAAGAAGTGCTGTATAAAACCCTCTGCCACTAAAAGAGGGGAAGCCCTATAGGTAAACAAGAGTACATTTCATATGTGTGATGATACAGAGGTGATGCCACTGAGATTGGCTTAGCTGATGAGAGATAGTGCTTACAATTCCAAGGCCATGCCTTTGATCCCTGTATGGGCCATTCACTGAAGAAATTGACTCAATAACCCTTACTGGTCCCTTCCAGCTCAGAAGATTCTGTATTTCACCAAAGCAGTGGTATGCCTGACTTAGAGGACAGCTATTTTCAGGACATTTTTCTGTGCTAAACAGAGAGGACCATCCTCCTGCCACACTCAGGAAACTCTGTGCAGCCAACATCCTTCCAGTTCCGCAATTCTTCTATCTGGCCCCAAAAATTATTTCTAAATGTTTCTCCCCTTGTGATACATGACATGAAGTTTACAAGGCAGAGATTTACAGTAACTAATACTATTATGTGTCCAGTTTAGTACATTCAATCAATTCACACGGACCAACAGATACCTGTGGGTTTTTTCCTAGAAGTCTGTAAGCATTTTTTTTTTAATGAGAACATAATTTCAACCTTTCAGACACTAAAATCCCCTTAAAAGACATACAGCTTCCTTGAGCCAACACACCTCTGCTGCACACCACAGTTTCCCAGAAGTTTCTGCTCTTTTAGTGGCACTAACAGGCAAAAATACTGACAAGAGAAGGTTCTCGATCATGAGGAGCAAAGCAGCTTTGTGGCAATGTATTCACATTTGTTCATAACAGGACTTATTAAAAACCAGAAATGAATAGCTACAGAGCTACAGTCAGGGAGTCTATATTTTAGTATAAAGCGAACTAAAACTTCTGTTTCTCCTTCTTTACAAAAACAGATGTAATGGAAAAGTTTCATCATTCTGGAAGCTGTACTTCCACAACACAAGTCTGGATTGCTTTTTAAAATCACATATTAGCAAAAAAATTACAGTCAACTGTGATTCATCAACTTTTCTCAAAAGAAAGAGCTCAGAAAAATGCAGACTTAACCAAATATACATCATAAGTACATGTATGAAAAGTGAGGATCACATAGGTAGCCTGTGTCACTAGCTCATTTGTGCCAGTGTGCAAATACCTAGCTCTCAAGAACACTATTTTATTTCTCCCTCCTTTCCACTGCCATTATCTCTCTTATTCCTCTTTCCTTGCAAATTTTGTCATTACTTCAACTTTATGGTCACAAGAAACGTGGGATTTTCACTACTGATGATCTTGTTTGCATCTTGAGTTTACCTGGAGGAACAGTGAAACAGCACCTAGAAAAGCAGTAATTTATTTTTTTTTCTGAGTGTACAACTGAGAATTGCCTTTCAGGACCCACCCGTTCATCCAGGGGAGCACTCACTGGTGTAACATATCTAGAATTAGCATAAGGAACAGTAATCTCCTCCCTCCAGGCTGGTAAGGTGGGAGCAGTCTGAAAATCCCTCTCTTGGTTACACCCCACTTAATATCCCCCCAACATATTTATCCTGGCTCTTTCTCCTCTGCCTTACTCTTTTACAGATGTTCTATATTTTTAGCTCTGGCCAGCTATTCTAGCTTGAATTTCTACCTTTTTCTTTAAATCACAAATGACTTTTGAGCTGGCTTTATTCCTTATTCTTTCTTTCCCTCCTCACCTCTGGAAACTATGAGAAGGGAAGAGAAGTTCAGGGCAGGGCAGGGCAGGGCAAAACAAAAAAATAAGAAAAAGAAAAAATAAGAATAAAAAAAAAATAACCTGACCTCCCAACAGAAGTAAATACAGGTTTCTCTAGAGGCCACAGGCACAAACTCAGGTTACTCTAGAAGCCATGGGTATGGACTGAGGCAGAAAATGAAGATCAAGAATAAAGATGAGGGGAATTTGGCTGCAGCACACAATATTCCTCAAAATATGTTTTTTGGCAAGCATTTAATTTTGTTTGTTCTTGGCTTATTAGTGTTTAACATAGTCATCCTTCTATAATCCTAGAAGAAATATAAAATGTTGTGAAAGGCTTTCTCTTTTTTTTTTTTGCCTTAGAGTGGCTACAAAACAAAAAGGTCTTTTTGTATTAAAGATATTTATCACATATCACCAACAGTATTTGAAGTGTATTTGCATAAATATTAAGTCTATTTATCTTAGATGATCCTCTCTGTATGCAAATATTTTTAATTTTAAATACAAATGGATTTTTTCAGTGACATGAACATATCCAGTGTGTGATTTCTGCATTTGTTTAATCTAATAATAGGTAACCATTTACTATGCTCACTCTTTCAGCATGAATACTGATACAAAAAAGTTACACAATTTCTGCCATTAGCTTCATTCTCAGCAAATCAGCCTGACCTCTGTTTTCTCTTAATTTTCTATTGTGAGTTGTTTTAAATAAGTGTGAATGAGGTACATGGCAGACAGATAAATTAATTCACTTCCAAGAGCTGGGTGCAAGCAGGTCCTGGTAATGCCTTTTTTTCTATTGAAAAAAGAATAGAGAGAATGAATCAGACTTATAAAGGTGTTTTTTCCCCTTACGTTAATTTATTTGGCTTTTACAAAATGGGCCCTGAGAGAGAAAAGGTTATTTTCCCCCACTGAAATATTGTGGTTCTCCAACAGTATCACAAACTCCACCACTCTGAAGAGCTGCAGGAGAGAGGGACAGAGTGGGTTTCCAGGTCCTTAACTCATCCTGTCTCCACTGGACTCAGAGGTCTGAACATCTCTCACCTTGAGAGCCTCCACAGTGACCTTGTGTAAAGGGAAAAACAAAGCCTGGAATTAACAAAGTATGATATTTAAAACAATGGGTAAGCAACTTCATGAACAGCATCCATAAATTTGTCTTTACACAGGAAGAGGATCTAGAAGATATGGAAAAATTTTAAAGACTGCCCAGGGAAATATCTTATTATGCAACCATATAATCAGAAGAATCCTTTCAGATTCTCCTTTTGCAAAGAAACAAAAGGATGATGTTTCACATGGGAACACCATAAAACTAGAATTCCTCACTTGCACTAGTATGTTGGAGGTTCCAGGGGCTTTTTGTAATACTTATTAAAGAATTAATGTTAGGATGCCACCTTCCAGATGAAAGTCACAGCTGAGAAAGGAATGGGGGAGAAAAAAGAAAAATTAGTCTGCTGAATCATTGTCATCAAAAGGGGAAATTAACATTAAATTAACACTCTTTCAAAATGGTCAGGCTACTTTCCTGTCTAGTTCATCATAATATTATGAACTTTCATCAACTTGAATAGGGGCTTGATCAACCCATGGACTAGTTTATTGGTATATTGATCCAAGAAATGTTTAGGCAACAGACAGAAAATGAATACAATTGTGAACTTTGATTAATGTGGAATAATTTACAGTAGTCTCAATAACTGTAATTCTTTACTGGTTAGAGAACCAGTGTTGCTAGCAGAATGAAAGCTGAGGGGAAAAACCCTGTCACAAAGCAAGTTTGCTGCATAACTCTACTTCCTCTCAAATACCTACACTTCAGCATCTTTTACATAAGCTCAAATATAAACATATCACATACTAAATAATTTAAAGGAAATTATTTACTGTTTGAAAGAAAGCACAAATTTATAATTTCGGAAAGGTGATACTCTCATGCTGCTCTCACTGAAGAAAAGCTTGTGTTTAGAATATAATATTCATAAAAGCCAACACGATCTCTTCACTGGAGGTCCCTTTTCTGCTGCCTGAAATAGTGTCCTTTTGTTAGACCATACAGTTATACATGGAAATTTAAAATCATGCATTAAAAGAAACTGTCTTTGCTGCTTCAGTACAGTACAAGAAACTAGAACTGAGCATCAGCATGAGCTTTATTCAGAACGTAAACAAACACTGACTAATAAACTGGTCTGTAAAGTATCCAGAGAATTTTAATCCCAAAAAATTTAGAGCTCCCACAGCCTTGGAACAGGCAAAGAACAACTTCAGAAAGACCCACAGTAACAGACTGCTCCATCTCACCATTGAGATCAAACCCCCTGAAAACTTTCACACAAGAACAGAACTGGAGTTAATGTCAAACACATTAACTGCAGTCATCATTGAATGCTCATAAAAATTCCTTCTCTGTTACAAAATTGCACACTATTTCTGTTCAAGAAGCTAGGAATACCTTGCACAATTGAATTTAAGGTTGTAAGGTTGTATCAAGGGGACCTGTATTGTTTGTTAGAAATGCATTTTATTTGCAGTGTATAATACTCTGCATTCACCAAAAAAAGATTGCACTCTGGCAATGAAGCCTTGGAGTTCCATATAAAACTTCCCTTTGCAATATAAAAAATTATAGATCCATTATAAATGGAAAATTAAAGCTGTTTTGCTAAATTACTTACTTACATTAAAAAAAAAAATCTCCTAGGCTTACCATTTAACTGTGAAGAATCTGTTTAGATATTAAAAAAATGCAAAATAGGTTTCTTTGTGGTCACTTTGCACAGGAAAATAAAAATTCAGAGTGAGATTGTGATAATTATGTATAATGTCTGCAAGTCTATGTGATTCACTGAAGAATACTTCTCAATTCTATTAGCAATAGAACAGGTTTGCATTACCATAATTTTCTATTTATGTATCCAAGGATTCAACTATGGCATTTTGCTGAATGCAATAAAGACAATCAATTCAACTAAGGGAAATTAGAAGCTTCAACAACTGGAACGTAGGAACTGTATAAATGTGAGTGAGTCTTACAGAAAAGGAGCACTGACCTTCACATCTCCTCTGGATTTCTTCAAATCCATCCCTGGGAGAGATGACTGATGGCCAGCTCTTTTATGGGAACATGCAAATAGGGTTCACTGAAAATGCACAACTGGAACTAGTTGAATTTGGTATGCAATGACATTTCACAGCATTAATTACAAATGGAAGTCTCTCTGGCAAGATTCAGAGCAGTTGTGTTAGTGCCCTGGTACGAGTTTAACATTCAGCGTGCTCTGTCCTGAGACCTCCACGCAGGCAGGCACAGAATCTGCTGTACCAAGAGGCATTTCTTCTGCAGGGCAGGCAGAGTGTGACATCTGGGATGCTATACAGGGGAACACACCCTTCCAGCAGCAGTACCTCAGTAGAGAGATGGAGATCTCTTTGGAGAACCTGGTCACTTACCAGCATTGCATGACAGAGGGACACAGCTGTTAGATCAAGGAAATTTGAGAGCAGCTCCGACACAATGTTTTTTATTTGTGTTTCTATGTTATGGTAGACAATCATCACCAAATAATTTACCATAATTTATGACAATCACCACCTCCTTATTTATGAGACATCATTGCTACTTTTTATGAGAGGTGATTGAAGCTCCAGAAACAACAGACTCAGAGAATGTACTCATCTGGAAAAAAAAAGAGAAAAAGAGGTCTTTAAAATGGGTCCTCAATACCATTTATTTAGACCTGTCTGCTGGATCTGAAGAAACCTTGTAAGTCCTTTAGATTTATCACATCAGCAGCCTTTTCTGTATGCCACATTCAGAGCCCTCCAGTAACACAGCAGCAAAATACTTTACAAAGGAATGTGTAACTTGTTGTACCTCTGGAAAATCCAACCCCCATCTGATTCTGTATCTGATTCTTAGGATCCTTCCAGGACCAACTTCTGAGCCTACAGGTACCTACAAACACACCTCTGCATTTCCCTATGGGTGTACTGTTCTTCATGATGACGGCTTCTGTGGTGGGGATGGGAAGGGTAAAAGAAGGAATGGCCAGAAGAGTTTATACTTGCAGTATAAATTCCTGTGGGACAATCTAACCCGTCTCTAGCTGTAAACAGAATTTCACCTTAATCAACTGATTAATGTATATAAGCATCTGTACCTTGCCCCAAGTCTTGCCATAACCTCATATTTTTTTCAGTTTCTATTTAATGCAAAGGACCAGATTGTTCAGTCTGTTCCTGATGCCGCTTGTGCTGGTACAAGCAGTGGAGTAATGACCTTCTGTCAGTGGGTACCAAAAGGAGGGAAGGTAGAACTGAAATCTGCTCCCAGCTGTCTTGGAGTTCCAACATTGTGCAGGGTGTTACTGGCACCTCTCAGAAGTGTCTCAGAGAGCTGACGAGTGGAACACCTGAAGCTCCAGTCACACCAGGGTTGTGAGGGAGCTGAGTGCACCGTGGCAGCACACGGAGCTGGTGCAGCACTCGGTGCTTGGGCTGGCAGCCCTCATCTGCAAAAGGGCTCAGACACCCACCTAAACATCTGTGACCACAGAGTGTGCAGCAGCAAGGCACAGCAGTGTGACATCCTCCTTCCTGAGGATGCTGCCCCTGGCCTGTGCTGTAGCCACCAGTGGGGGCTGGGATGGCTGCATCCCACTCACTCTGGGGGACAGATGGAAATACAGTAAAGGGCTGTCTGGAATTTTGTCCCAGACATTCTGCAGCTGTGCAAATATGACTGTAAATCAGTCCTCTAAACCCTTAAATTGTGGACACTCCAGGGTCCACTGAGGTCTTCTGCATGCCAGTGCCTCCTTTTGAGAGGGGACACCTCTCAAGGTTACTCCTTGAGGCTGAGTGATTCCTTGCAGCAGCACATTCTCAGTAAGTGATTAACTGCATGCTAAACTTTGAAGTCTCAGGTAAGCAATACCAAGGAATAAATGTGCACATGAATCCTTTAGATGTGAACTATTGACCAAGTCTGAGACTAAGTCTGGAGCCAACCTCACCTAAACTCCTGTCTGAGATGACATTTAGGATACAAGAGGGTCTTGTCTAAATGTCATGACCCAATGGAAGAATCTCCCTGACAGCTTTGTCAGACTTTGTCCTCTATGCAATAAATAGTCAAGCATACCTGGCCATCAATTCTTGTTAATCCACTGTCACATTTGCCATTGAACATTGTAAATTCACTGTCTTATATCAATAAAGCATATTGTTGCTCCTCTCTTGTGAGTAAAGTGCACCACTCCATCCATGACACATAGAGAATAACAGCTCAGTATGAGGCAGCATCATTTCATACATGTGGATAAAAGGTGTAAATCACATAGGCACCTACAGGAATGTTTTGTATGGTTGAATCCTGAATATGGGGAAAAAACACTTCTTAAGGAAAAAGAATCTTATTCAGAGGTATTTATGTTTCTTCAGCAACAATCTGTCACAACATTGGATATGCAACAGATGCACAACATATTTGTATTATTTGTAATACTAGTAATCATTATACTCTGAAAACCAGAAAGCAGCAAACATAAAGCAGTTCAGGATTCCAGAGTGAATAAGGTATGCAGACCAGTGCAGCAGCATTCCAAAGACATAGCCTCTGTGTTGTCTGACATTTGGTCAGTTTTGCCATCTCCTGAATCTATACTGAAAATTGTTTCTGCTCCTTAGAGAATGTTCATTCTGGGGCTCCTTGTGCCACATTATTTAGTCTGGTGCTTCTGCAGGAGACAGAGCAGACCATACAAAATACACAGGCAGCATTATGTTGTTCAACACACCCAGTGGCAGTAGAGGCAGTAGCCAGAGAATCTAAACCAAACTATGTCCACTCTTTAGCCTTACCTTTGTGTTGGAATCTCAAACTCATTCCCCAAGAATGATGTTGGGATTGAAACTGCTGTGCAAAATGGGTCACGGCTGTAGGGGCACTTTAACATTATTCTGCTTCTTATGCACTGCATTGAATTTCTTATTCTTCACATAAATGCTCGATCTTGACTGTAAGTCTAAAGCAATGATGAAGACCATGAGCTGAAATGAACCTTACTGAGTATTATAAAGGGATTATTAAGGAGAGAATGGGATGCAGTCATGCATGGCAATCTAAAGTCTTTCAAAATAAAGATCTTTAATTAGGCATAAAAGCCAGAGACTAAAGCCTACTTGATTTGCTCAAATCTTAGTAAAATAAAATAATAATCTTCAATTTAATCAAAGAATAATCATTATAAAACAAAATAATCACCAGTAGGGAAAAAAGCAGGCCGCACTACAAAAGAAAGATTGACTATAGGGCAGAGAAAAACTTAGGAAATTTTAAACTGGCAATAAAGTTAGATTCTGCTTTTCATAAATCATGAGTATCATCAGAGACATACATTAGAGGAGTACCCCTGCTTATTAAGCTACTGGTGAGAACATGTGCATTGCTAATCTCAAAACAGAAATCGTGTGCATTTGTAAGTTACAGCATAACATAAGAACATAACAGGAACACTTCAAGCATATCAACAGGGCAACAGCAGCTCTTTGGAGCAGGCAAGTGGTGGCTGCAAATGCTGAAAAAACAGATATGGTTTCCTCCATCTTGTTTCCCCTAAAGAAAGTAAAACACATATGTATGTCATGTACGTTAGATACATATATATAAAGTAAATTTAGGTTAAAAAAATGGAGAGGTAATGCTCTGTTAAGGAATTGTTTTCTTGTTCTGTCATTCAGTGAGCCTGGAATTGTCCTTCTTAAGCAGTACTTGGCCTGTGAGTAGCAGTGTTACTGATCCTGAAGTATAATTGGCTCTGCCTGTAGCAGAGGCCTCTGTACCTGTAGCCTGCCCATGGGTTCTCATGCTGTATACAGCCTAATTTACATGAGAAAACTGAAATGGTGAAATGATTTATATCTTACACCTGTAATGGAATAAAAGACAAAGGAGTGTGTGAGGTAGAAAAATGCACACAGATCAGCTCCAGTATCTTCAAGCCACTGTTTTATAAAGAAAGGGATTTAAATAAAACTGTTGTGTGCCTTTTTCTGCCTCTCACAATTGTTTCTCTTATGGCAGCAAACACTTACCCTGCAGCCAGAACAGCATTTTGCCAACGCCATACAAACAGTGAAAAAAATTACTTCAGTGAAACAGGGGCCAAGAAGTGAATGCAGGCTTCTGGAAGAGTACAAGAAAATGATGCACACACCTGTGCCCTATGGTGGAAAATCACAGGTTGGTCAGCAAGCAGAGAGCAACATGATAAAACAGCAGTACAGCAGCCTGGGCTTGTATGTCTGAGTGCAGGGTGCCCGTAGGGGCTGGTGGTACAGCAGGAACAGGGAGAGAGCAACCCACAGCTGGGAAACACACCTGTCTTGGGCTGTGTAACAAAAAAAAATGTGTATTCTATTTCACCTGTTGAAACCAGCTGGGGAGATGTGGTTTTTTTGCTTTATCTCTTGTAACTCCCAGGGGGAGGGGGGCAGATGCCTTCTCACAATGGGCCAGCTGTTAAAACCAGGTGGGGCAGTGTTTCTGATCTCTTTCACCACTCTCCATCCTCCAGGGGATATCTTCTGTTAATGGGCCATTGAGGCTCACCAGTGACATGACACATTACATCATCCCATTGTGAGATGCTCTGCCCAGTGAGGGCAGAGCCAACCATTCCTACCAAGATAAAACTTGAGATTCAGAACACCAGAGCATTGTATTTTACACTGGATTCTTAGAAGAAGACTGGACTCATCTCAGTGCCACTACAGGATCTTCTCTACTCCAACAAAACCACATCTGTCACTCCAGGAGGACTTACTTGGACTGCTTCCAACACCCTGGCTGACCCGTACTCTGTCAGGATTTTCTAGGACTTTCATTTGTTTGCTTTTTTTGTATTACTGCATTTGCATTTTTTTTAATATTCCTAGTAAAGAACTGTTACTCCTAGTCCCGTGTTTTGTTTTTTTTTTGTGTGTGGGGGTTTTTTTTGTGTGTGTGGGTTTTTTTTTTGGGTTTTTTTTTGGTTTTGGTTGGTTTTTTTTTTTTTGCCTGAAAGCTCCTAATTGCAAAATTATAATAATCTGGAGGGAGAGGTTTTTGCATTCTCCATTCCAAAGGAAACTCCAGTTTTCCCTGACAGATATCGGTCTTTCCAAACCAAGTCACACACCCCACAGTGCCAGCCAGCCTGTGCAGAGCTTGGCAATGCTGCTGTGGCACACAGCTCACAGATCTTAGGGAAACCTGATCCTCAACAAAAAGAGAGCAAATTCAACAAAACACATCTCCACTTCAGGATATCAGATTTAAGTACCCTCTGTGAGAACAGAAATCTTCAGGAAAAGCTTTTGAGTATTTTTCTTCCACTGTAAAAGGTGCCCAGAGAAATTTTTGAGATCTGTTTGAAAACAACATGCTTGTGATAAGCATAGCAGTCAGCTGTTGTTCACAATTTTGCAGCCAGGGTTATTTTCCTCACTGTTAGGCTTGACTGCTCACTCCTTGTGTTAAGAAACTCTGGTGAGTTTTAAATGCTCTGCAGTGAATGAACAAGGAGGCCATTTCTATATTTTTTTGCAACAGAGATACGGGAGATAAAAGGAAAAATAGGTAGCAAATATTTCTGAAGTATTACAAATACTGCTTGGGCCTCCAATAGTGCCCAAGTGACTGTATCCATAAAAGTTTCCCAATAACTAGAAAATGAAGATTCATCTCAACCCAGGAAGAGGAAGCAAACTGAAGATTTTTACTATTGACTTTTCTTGCTTGTTAGCTATTTCAAGCAATTTGTCATTGGCTGTGTGACCTCAGAAAGCCCCCACGCCTCACAGTTCCCAAATGCAGGAGCACATTGTTCTGTTCAGACTTTCAGATTTTTTTAATGTGTTTTGATTTTTTTTCATCTCACAGTGTCTTCCAGCCATGGAATATATATCTTTTAGAGTGAAGAACTATGTTTTTATCCTAGGTTGGAGCTCAAATCCTATTGCCACAGGATGACGTTTCCTTCTGTACTGACCAACTGCTGTTTTCACTGTGGGTCTATTCCCATCCTATATCAAAACAAAAATAGCCGTGGGTCAGTGGAAATGGAGATTTTGTCCCATTCCTTTACATCAAAGTGAAAAAAATACATATTATTCAGATCACAGTGGAGGAGAAAAACTTTTCTTAATGCTTTTTGTCTGAAGACTTACAAACCACTACAAAAACAACACAACTTTCTTAGGGATCTATCCTCACTGATACTCTGTAGAAATATACACATAATCAGTTCATCTTGACATTGACCTTATTTGAGAATCCTGTTGCCAGCTTTGAAGATGGGTAAGAAACTGGAGAGTTCTTCAGCACAGAGCCTCATGTACCTTCTTCAGTGCAATACACAAAAGAAGTGCAGTGCATGGTAGGGACACAGGTTCTCACTACCATTTCTCTGTACAGCACTTCAACATGTTGGCCTCCCATGCAGCAGGCAAAGGTATTTTTTTATAAGACAAACCTTAGCAAAATCACCCACTAACATTCTTTGTGTGAAACACGTAAAAAAATGCTTTTATATGAGCACCTAATATATTCTTAATAGACTTGGAAATTACCTCTGCACAAAGAGCAAAGCATGCAAACAAGAACACAGTAAGCTGGATTCATGTGGCATTACCTTCAGCAGCCACCTACTTGTTGGACAGTGTTTGCCCAAGTGACCCAATAAGTCCGTGGTAAAAAGGGAACTTTTTAACTTTTGTAACACATTGCCTCCTGAAGATTAATTTCCCTGTCAGCTACCTCAATACAAAAGATGAGATAGAAGGTGTATTCCCTTCTGTTCCATTAGAAAGTCTCTAAGTTTGGATAATGTGTTATTTTATTGATGAGACAAACAGCATAATATCTACAAGGAGCTCAACAGTCATAAGTTTTCAGATCAGAAAGGCTGATAAGGAACCTTGTCTCTGACAAAGTATTAATTGATAAGTCATCTCTGCAAACAAAAGAAAGACTTGTTTAAGGCTGAAAAGCATATATGCCTCACATTGGTGAGTCATTACTCTTTCCATTTTGCAACCAGACAGTAAAAGCAGAAGAGTACATAAAGGATGTCTTCCTAGAAATACTTTGACTTAGAAAAGTTAGAAGAGTGTTGGCAAATAATCTCAACTCTGAAATGCAACTTAAACACAATAATTATTTGCTAAATATTGGATCATTTAAGTATTTGAATATTTGTATTGTTGAAGTACAGAGTTTGGCTCATACTTGAAGAGCAAAAACACACAGCTAATAAGTTCTGTAATGGTCAGAGTAAGAACAGTAAAAATCTAGTTTTTCTTACAGAAACTAAATAAAATTTTATATTCTTTGATGAAAACATAATACAGCCTTTAATATCCCATCAGGATTGATCTTCAGTACTGTCAATAAACTTTTTCTCTGAATATACTGTTGTAAAATTACAAGATTCTCCTCAAAAATGTCAAAAACTTACACCTTAAAGGTGAAACTACAGTTTTGTCAATAGAAAATAATTTCTAAGCATTTCCTATGATAGGCTTTCTTACAGAAGAAGGCACCTAAGACTTCCTCTCATACTTTTTTCTGCTGGAATTACTTATGTCAGGTGCTTCAGTAGGAGGCAGGACACTTGCACAACTGTCTCTAGAGAAGGGTGCTGTACCATAAAAGAAAATAATGTGTTCCAGACTCTGTCTGTTGATTAGCTTAGGTCATAGAGCTTTTTTCTTCTGTAGTACTAAAAAGATAGTTTCATCCTGTGGAGGAAAATTACCTTATTCCTGGGTTCTGTATCTTCAATTTCTTTATAGGAAATATTGAAGATTCATATTTCTATTACAGCAGGATAGCAAGACAGAGAACTTCTCAACAGCAGTAAAATCTAAACATGTTTTCTTTAGTACGTTGTTTCAACCCATAAAAGGCACACATCTCAATACAAGAACAAGAGTAGTTTAGAGCACAAACTAACATTCATTTTATGTGTTCTTCTCCCCAGCCTCTTCTTTTGCAGAAACACAATACTAATGCAATGAGGTTTTCAAGCTACTTCTGACAAATATGGCAGTATATTAGCTATAGCACTCATTGGATAAACTTTGTAGTTTTGACTCATCACACATCTCATTTGACTCATCTCAGAATTAAATTCTGAGAAATAAAAATAATTAAGCAGTATATAAAAGTTCTTGAAATAACCAAGAGCACCTTCTGCTTAAAGTAGCACTTTCATGTTACTCAGCATCTCGATTCCTTACAAAAACTCCCTATTAGTTCAAAATCAGAAGAAGAAACTAAACCAGTAAAACTAATTTATACCTCAGCTTCTGGAGAATGACCATCCCTACTATGCAGCTTCACCTGAGGAGGGCTCCTCAAAACCACTTGCATCCTGCAGTAATAAACAGCTCACAGCACTCAGTGACATTGCCAGGAGCAGCATCCAGGCCAATGCCACTGCAAGGGACCACGGTGTTGGTATGCCTGTGATCATTAATATAGACAGAATCACAGAATCACAGAATCATTAGGTTGGAAGAGACATCAAGGATCATCAAGTCCAACCCAACCCTAACCTCATCTAAACCATGGCACCAAGTGCCACATCCAGTCTTCTCTTAAACACATCCAGGAATGGTGACTCCACCACCTCCCCAGGTAAACCATTCCAACACTTAATTACCCTTTCTGTAAAACACTTTTTCCTAATATTCAGCCTATATTTCCATGGCACTGCTTAAGACTGTGTCTTCTCATTCTGTCTGTTGTTGCCTGGAGAAAGAGACCAACCCCACCTGACTACAACCACCTTTCAGGAAGTTGTAGAGAGTGATAAGGTCACCTCTGAGTCTCCTTTTCTCCAGGCTAAACAACCCCAGCTCCCTCAGCCGTTCCTCACAGGGTTTGTGTTCCAAGCTCCTCTCCACCCTTGTTGTCTCCTCTGGACACGCTCAAGCATCTCAATGTCCTTCCTAAGCTGAGGGGACACAGCTGGACACAGCACTCAAGGTGTGGCCTCACCAGTGCTGATTACAGGGGCAGAATGACCTCCCTGCTCCTGCTGACCACACCATTCCTGATCCAGGCCAGGATGCTCTTGGCCTTCTTGGCCACAAGGCCCAGCCTGGCTCATGTTCAGCTGCTGTCACCAGCACCCCCAGGTCCCTTTCTGCCTGGGCACTGTCCAGTCACACCATCCCCAGCCTATAACACTGCAGGGCTTTATTGTAGCCAAAATGCAGGACTCAGCACTTGGACTTATTAAACTTCATCCCACTGGACTCTGCTCATCCATCCAACCATTCCAGGTCTCTCTGCAGAGCCCTCCTCCCTTCCAGCAGATCAACACATGCTCCCAGCTTAGTGTCATCTGCAAATTTACTGATGAAAGACTCAATACCTTCATCCATGTCATCAGTAAAAATATTGAACAGAACTGGTCCCAGCACAGACCCCTGAGGGACACCCCTGGTGCTTGGCTGCCAGCTGGGTGCAGAACCTTCCCCACCACTGTCTGTGCCCGGCCATGCAGCCAGTTCCTGACCCAGCAAAGAGTGCTCCTGTCCAAGCCATGGGCTGCCAGCTTTTCCAGGAGTGTGCTGTGGGAGACAGTGTCAAAGGCCTTGCTGAAGTCCAGATAGAAAAAACATCCACAGCCTTTCCTGCGTCCCCCAGGCTCACCTGGTCATAAAATGAGACCAGGCTGGTCAAACACCACCAACCCCTCCTAAACCCGTGCTGGCTGGGGCTGATACCCTGGCCATCCTGTAAGTGCTGTGTGGTGGCACTCAGTATAAACTGCTCCATCACCTTACTGGGTACTGAGGTCAGGCTAACTGGCCTGTAATTACCAGGATCCTCCTTCCCATCTTCTTGGGAATGGGTGTCACACTGGCAGCTTCCAGTCCTCTGGAACCTCACCAGTGAGTCAGGACTGTTGGTAAATGATGGAGAGTGACTTTGCAAGCTCATCTGCCAGCTCTCATCACCCTGGGATGGATCCCAGCTGGGCCCATAGATTTACAAACATCCAAGCAGCTCAGCAGTTGTGACTGCCTCCTCCTGGATAACAGGGGCACCATTCTGTTCCCTGACACTATCCATCCAGGAAATCCACAGCCTTTCACCTCCTATTATAAAAATCTTGGAGAAGTCAGAAAAACAAAAGTTTCTGAAAAGCCTGATCTTCTTTCTGGTTCCCCATTAATGTATGCAATATGGAATGTATTATCCACCCACAATTTCTGTTCCATACAGAGGTCACTGGGATCAAGTAGATAAATTGGCATACGGGCACTGAAAAAGACTTTGTTTCTTAAGAGTTTCTTGTGGCAAGTAACAGGATGTAAATGTGGCTCATAAAATGGCAGGAGCATAAAATATGACAATAACCGATTCCTCTCCTAATCTCAAGAACTAAAACGTGTTAATTGCAAGACAAGGGCCCTGTCCAATGCACAGAGAAAGGAGATAGTGGAGGCACTCCAGCCAGAAGGCACTGGTACTGGAGACCATCAGCAGCTGTGCTAGAAGAGTGGTTTATTTGGGCTGGTGTTAAAAATTACCATCATGAACATTGGGTCTGCTCACCAGCACCTCTGAGGAAGATTTGAATCCTGTTGTTTGAATAAGTAGCAGGGAGCTGTATCCTTCCCTGGTTTACTTGCTATCTGACATAATCTACGTCTGTTCAGAAGATTATTTTGGGAGCAAGGCCAGCAGCACTGCTGTACTCAGTTGAGGTTGTTCTAAAACAACACCATCATCTCTAGAGCTGACATGAAATAGCATAAAATGTTCTCTCATAAAGTGCAGAGTATGTGTGGTGTTTACACTGTTCTCCCAGTGTTTGTACTAGGGTAATACATGTGTGTATACAATGCTGTGGGAAGGAAAGGTCTGCAGACACTGTGCATTTTCCCCTTTAGCTCTTCTAAATAACTCACTGTCCGTGTATCTGAGCCCTTCTGCAGTGCAATATTTATTGTGAGTATTTCTCAATGATCTATACCATGGCAAAATCATGTTAGTGCTTGATGCTGTTGTGGTTTGACACTAGTCAAACACCAGGCACCCACCAGAGTCACTCACTTGCCCTCCCCCACTACAGCTGGGCAGAGGAGAGGAAAAAAAATAAAATTAATCTGGGAGAAAACACTCCAAGGGCAAACCAGGCTCAACTTAGTGGTACAAACTGAGTTTATTACAACAAAATCAGAGGAAGATGATGAGAAATGAAATAAGGTCTTAAAGACACCTTTGCTTCCCCCAGCCCTTCCCTCCTTCCCACCAACAGCACAGAGAGACAGGGCATGGGGGGTTTTGGTCAGTTCATCACCCAGGGTTTTCTTTTGATGCTCATGGAGAGGAGTCCTTCTCCTGTGAGACCATGGGGTCCCTCCCACGGGAGACAGCTCTCTGTGAACTTCTCCAGCATGGTCCCAACCTCACGAGCAGCACCTTCTAATCTCAGGAGCAGCAGTGCTCCCAGAACTGCTGCAACAGGAGTCCCTCCCAGGGGCACACAGCCCTCCAAAACTGCTGCAGAGTGGGTCACTCTTCCACAGGGTGCAGCCCTCCAAGGACAGGCTGCTCCAGCCTGGGAGCAGGGCCCTCTCTCCATGGAGTCTCCCACAGGATCACAGCCTCCTCTTCCAGGCATCCACCCGCTCCAGAATGGACACCTCCCCATGGGATGTGGGTGGATCTCTGCATTCCTGTGGATCCCCAGGGGCTGTGGGTGGATCTGTGCATCCCCCGTGGATCCCCAGGGGCTGTGGGTGGATCTCTGCATCCCCCGTGGATCCCCAGGGGCTGCAGGGTCTCAGCTGCTCCACCATGGTCTCACCATGGCCTGCAGAGGAGTCTCAGCTCTGGGGCCTGGAGCAGCTCCTGCCCCTCCTTCTCCACTGACCTTGGTGTCTCCACACTGTTTCCCTCACACGTTCACACCCCCTCTCTTTTGTGGCTAGGAAAAGCTGTGCTCCACTTTGTTTTGATTTCCTTCTTAAATCTGCTATCACAGAGGTGTTACCATTACCTCCAATTGGCGCAGCCTCAGGTCCATCCTCAGAGCCGTCAGGGACTGACTCTGCCAGGCGTGGTGGAGGCTTCCAGCAGCTTCTCACAGAAACATCTGTGCCCCCATCACTACCAAAACCAGGCCATGCAAAAACAACACAAATGCCTGCTGAATGAAGAATCTTATCCCAAAATTGTTATAATACATACACAGGCATCTTCTCAGTACTAATAACAAAGGATTTTATTCTTGTTTTGTTGATTTCTAGGTTGCTTGCCTTGGTTTTTAAACACAGCCAAAGGGAATTAAAGGACTGTTGTATAATAAATTTCAAACCATGAGTATTCAGCATAGAAATAGGTATTTTAAAACATTTATATCCTGGATGAATCAGGGGAAAATCTTACTTCTTTAAAGAACAAGAGTACTTCTCAAATATTTATCCACTGCTGCTGCATAGCTGGTTAGCAGCAAACTTTTTCAGAGCTTCTTATTTCCTTACTTAGAGAGATAACGGCAAAATTTTTGAGCTTAAAAGAGAAAAGTTAAATTATGCTAGTTTAATTACATTGCTTTTGTAATGCTATTTTTTATTCTTATTGCAATTAAGTGCATTTTAGGAAAAAAAGCATCATGGCACATGCAAGATGAGGAGGTGATTCAAGACAGCCAGCATGGCCTTACTACAAGCAGATAATTCCTGACCAATCTAATGGCATTCTGTGATGGAGTGACTGCAACAGTCTGAAAGGGAACACTGACCAATGTGATTGTCTAGACGTCTGTAAAGCCTTTGAGGGGGTCCTTGTTTGGTACATGACATGCCTATCTCCAAACTGGAGAAACATGGAATGGAAGGGCAGACTGTTCAGTGGATAAGGAATTGGCTGGATGGATGCAGCCAGAGAGTTGCAGTCAGTGGCTCTGTGCCTCAGTGTCCCTCAGGGCTGTCTGCACACTGAGGCTCCTCAGTGTCCCTGTCAGTGACAGAGGCAGTGGCAGTGTGCTGAGAGGGCACCCCCAGTGCATCTGCAGGTGACAGGAGGCTGAGCAGAGCAGGTGACACTGCAGAAAATGGGATGCCATCCAGGGGCACCAGGACAAGCTAGAGAAGTGGGCCAGTGGGAATCTCATGAAATCCCATAAGGCCAAGGGAAAGGTTCTGTGGCTGGATTAGGGCAATCCCAGGAGATATGAGTCCAGGACTGGAGACAAATTCACTGAGAAGGACTTGGAGGTTCTCATGGCTGAAAAGATGGACTTGACCCAGCACTGTACCCTTGCAGCCCAGAGAGCCAAACGTGTCCTGGGCTGCATCCAGAGCCCCATGGGCAGCAGGGGAGGGAGGGGATTCTGTCCCTCCACTCTGCTCTGCTCTGCAGGGCTGCATCCAGCTCTGGGGTCACAGCACAGGAAGGACATGGAACTGCTGGAACACATCCAGAGGAGGCCACAAAAATTATCCAAGGACTGAAGCACCTCTCCTGTGAGGACAGGCTGAGACAGCTGAGGTTGTTCAGCCTGGAGAAGAAAAGGCTTTGTTAGAGACATTATAGCTCCTTCCAATGCTTAATTGGCACTCACAAGAAAGGTTCTTAAGAGTACAGGGGCAAGTGCTTGGACAAGGAGGAATGGCCTTAAGCTGAAGGAGGCTGACTTTGGATTAGCCATAGGGAAATAACTCTTTCCTGTGAGAGTAGTGAGGCACTGGAACAGGTTTCAGTTTCCCAGAGAAGCTGTAGATGCCCCGTCATTGGATGTTTTCAAGACCAGGTTGGATTGGGCTTTGAGCAAGCGGGAGATGTTCCTCCCAAGGCATTGGGGTTGGAACCATGTGATCTTTAAAGTCCCTTCCAACCCAAACCATTCTAAGATTCTATGGATGTAACAACTTTCATGTGAAAGAAGCCCCTTTATGATCCAGGAGCTTATGAAGTTTCTTTCCTATCTTGACTTCTTTTCATATCATAAATACAATTTTCTAAAGTATTTAATGTATAAGCCAAACTAAAGATAATATTGAGCTCTTATTGGGCTTCTTAAATAACTAGTTTGCACATGCCATCTGCCAGAACATTATTATAGAAGGCTATTCTATATACTTTGCCAACCAATTTACATTTCTTTCCCTTGTGTAGCTCTTCCACACTTTAAAACAAGTATTTCCCTGTTTTAGAAACCCCACCTGCCATCTTCTATTCTCTCTTATTTTAAAATCCTCTTCAAAATGCTCTTGCTTAATCCAACCTGAAAATGCTATTCTGCCCTTTTAAGATATAGTATGGCAATTTATTTTTGTTAAACCTGTAAATAACGAATCACTCATCTATGCCACAATATCAAGTGGCTCATGGCCACTTTCTCATGTTCTAGGAGTAGTAGTTCTGGACTTCTAAAAGTTTTTTTATTATCTCATTTTTCAGCTGACTTTTCCCACGGAATGCCATTCTGTGAAGTTTAATTATCTGAAGAAGTGTTTGCTAGAACCAAACATGGGTATGCACAAGACCTGAATAAAATATTGCCTTTGTCAGAAAGAACTAATAGAATAACTAGGATTTTCAAAGACAAATATTTGCAGTATTATGATGTTTAGTCTATAGAAAAGTCCACACATTTTTGTACTCTTCTATCAGAGCCATTTGAAATTTGCCCTTGTTTCAGATCTGAAGTTGCCCTGCATGGAAAACAGTTCAGCCTTTTTTTTCCAACACTACCATCAATCTCCAAAGGGTACTCCCTATCTCAACAGTCCTGCTTTTCTCATACTTTTATCACAACATTGCTGCAAGACTAGTAGTTTAAGTACAAAAAAGCAGAATTTTAAAAAGAAATTAGAAAGACATGATTAAGCTATTACTGCCATAGAAAGCTTAACCACACCACATACACATTTTCTGTTCCTTGGTCAGGCTGGCAACTCAACACATTTGCTGCTCATGCATAATTTTTAACATGCCTATGAAAACACTACTGCAGCTCTTTAAGGATTTTATGGCATTTTTACAGATTTCTTGCATTTACAAACCAAAATCCATGTATAATTTGCCCCTACACAGGCACGTTGCATTTCTCCTCTACAGAAACCTCTGTAACAGCCATTCCAAAGAACTGGGGAGAAGAAACATGCCTATAACCTTCACATCACTGAGCCCCACCTGAGCAGAGCTACTGCATACTCTAGCCCAGAATAAAACACTCACTCAGCAGCTTACAAATAAAGCAGTAAATATGATCATCTCATATAATGAAGGACCTACTCAAACCTTGTATGGTGCCGTGAGCCTTGTTTGGTCTCCCTTACTAACATATTGGAAATTATGGTTTAGTTGGAGACTATTTTCTGGGATGCTAAACCAAACAGAATCCAACATGGATAATATTGATGTGACTCTCTTCCCAAAAACTACATCTTTGACATACACAGTTTTCACAATATTGCATGTGTAATTGCATGTTTCTCTGAGGAAAATCTGAGATTTTACCAATTTTTTGCTTAAACTGAAGATCATAGAAAACCAGAAAAACTGCACTGTTATAAGGGTAAACACTGAAATGCACACTGACTCTTTGTGCTTGATAGTATGGAAGTGATAATATTCCTTATCTTACTGAGTTAGAATCCAGTATATGCCATGTAACAGAGATAGATTTACATCAAGCTACAATACATTGTAAGGGAAGTTTTGTGGCTCAGTAGTGCTTTTCCATTGTTATTCCATTGCTGTTTTATGTTATGTTATTCCATTGTTCCATGGCTATTTTTTGTTGAGTCACATTCATGCTGCAAAACTATAAACTAAAATATACTATTAGATTGCAAAATTTTCTGTTCTAGGCTTGATTCAAAGACAACACCATTCACACATCTCCTTGCCTCGCACAACTGTTATTTCTTCACAGATACACCAGAACACACAGGAAATACACAATTTCACCATCCAGTCCCCCACATGAGGCCTGGCCACTTTGTTGACTTGTGCACATTAGGTTAAACATAGACACAGTGTTCAGCTTTTACCAACAAACAGGGCACGTTTCCAGGGCTGTTATCCCAAATATCTCCACCTGCTAGCTCTGTTGGTTTTCTGACTAATACAAAGCAAACTCCTCCTTATCAGGGATCATTAATAAAAAATTATGTGTCAATCACCACACAGATGCAGAGTTTATAAGGTGAGAAAGCTTATGGTTTCCCTAGCTTTAATCACAAAATTCATACAGAGGCATAATGAAAATGAATGATATGCTGTCACTAATTATCAGAGATCTTATGTGACTGTCTGTATAAAAAATCTTGAAAGAGGAAGGTTAAGAAAAATTATTTGTAAAATAAAAACCTATAGGAGCAAAAGCATACATGCAAAGCAGTTTAAAACTTTACAGAATTAGCAAAATTATAAAAAATAAAAAATCTGTAGGCCACAAGGAAGAAAGGATATAATAGTCTCTCCAAGGAATGGACAAAAAAATGCAAGCTATCCAAAATGAAGAGAAAACTATGCAAACTAGCTGCAGAAAGAAGGGGAGAAGCTTATTGGTAAAATTCACTACATTAACTAAAAGACATCCTAAGCCTTGTAGAAGATGAAAAGAAAATCTTCCCATCCTGAGCCAATACAGATGGAGAGAAAAAGGAGCAGATGTGCCTTTTTTGTCTTTAGTACAAAGTTAAATTGTGCAAGATACTGATGAGCATTTTACATTGCTATTTCTGCTTCTGTAGTTCTACATGTTAAGCTTTTGAAACTGGACAGCAATTATTTTCTTCTTTCATTTTATAACGAAAAATATGTTTACTGCAATAATGATTAAAACATTTCTAGAGCTGCAGTCTCACAAACTGCAGTACAGACTAAGAAAAAACATCCTAGTCCTTCTGTAGCAACAATGCTGCAGACATCTGGAGAACCTGGTTTTACCAAGAGCTGGTATTCTGCCTGAAGTTATACATCAGAGTCAGGAGTGTGTATACATGAATGACCAGTAATGAGCTTTGCTGCCCTTTTCTTATAGGCAAGTAAGAAAACAGAAGAGTTAGTACTTAGTGTATGCCTGATTTTCTGAAAGGGCAGTGCTGGTTCTTGTTACAGAACAAATCATTCTGCTGTTTTGGTTGGACACAGAGAACAGCAGGTTCCATAAAGATACTATTTGTAAATTGAAATATAATTTACAAAGGGCTCAATATTTGTAGCACATTTGTAGAAATGTGCTGCATTGCATAATCTCTTACTATAACTAACATTACTTAATACTAAAATGCTCTTAAGATAGACCAATGGCCATTAAATAGCTGGGTTTCTTGAATAGAATTATTAGTTAGTGGTATTAGTTGTTTGCTTCCATTAACCCAAAATGAAAACTTAGAAACACCCCTAAAAGTAAAAATTCCATTCCCTATAATATTTCATTACGAGGACTCCTCAGACATCAAATAAATCTCCTGCACTAACCCTGAGGCAGTGTGATCTGTGATGTTTGACCTGTGACAATGGCTTGCATCGTAATTTATTTTATTTTTTTATATCAAGCTGAAGTTGGACCCATCCAATGTGTCCATGCCACCTGTGATGTGTTCTCCACCTCCGCAGTCAGCCCCAGGGCAAGTGAGTCACAGCAATCTCTTCTGAGACCTTTTGTCCTTTAGGGGGAAAGGAAGACAAGTTTCGTAGTAAGCTGTGGTTCAGATGATACACTTCTGGAAACTACATGCTTGCCTCAAATTGTGCAAATGTGGCAAATGGGATTGTGTAGCTTCCATAGAAGCTTTTGACCTTGCCCAGGCTGGCCTGGCCCTCATTTTTAGCCCTTCTGGTACAGGTCACCAAAAATTCTGATTACACCTAGGATAGACACTAGTGAGAGGTGAAGCACACTAAGACACTGAGGAGTCAGGTAATGAGGAGCACATTTCAAAGAATGTATGCATTTCCACAGTGCATGCTAACCTCAAAGCTACAGTCATATATGAGAGCTACTTACTATTTATGCAGCAGGTTTAAGGCATTTTACAACTGAAGTATTTTTAAACTTTATCCTTCCTTCATTAAAGGGATTTAAAATCTGAAATATAAAATTTAGAAGTTCAATATAAAAAGGATTTTGAAAGTTTTTGTGCAGCTTTAGCTAAACAATGTTGTATTCCCCCACGTCAGAAGACGTCTAAAGCAGCCCATAGCAACCAATCCTTCAATTACAAAGAGCTTTGCCAAAGCTATATATGTCACAAGGTACCTGAGTACTCAGAGATTATGGGGTAATAGCATCTCAGTCCCATGGTAATGAAAAGATATGCCTGTTTGGAGGAGGAGTGCAGGCATTGTGACCTCCAGCAGCAGCAGCAGCAGCAGCTCAACCAGCCAACTCAAGAAAAAAACCAAGCAGGTCTGATCTTTCTTACCTCATTCCTGTACATCCAGCTCACAGCCCGGCTCCCTGCACACACCTGCTTTGGCAAACTCCTAGGGAGCCCATTTTAAACATCCACCCAAACTCCCTCCCTGCTCAATGCAGTGCTTCTCACAGAGATTAAGAACCTGTCCAAAAGTTCAGTTTTACATTTTTGAAAGGTCTCCTGGAGATGAGCAGCAAACTATTTTCAGGCTATGAGGAATGAGCAAAACTAGAGGAGACATTAGGAAGTGAGAACGAAACAGCCTGGAGACACACTGGATATGTACAAAGGTGCCAGGAGATGCCAGAGGGACATAAACTATTAACTCATCAATTAAGAGTAAGTCAAAGCTAACAAATGTCATGTGGGACCAATAAAGAATAGACACAAGAGTTGATTCACCCTCAGCAGAGCTCTGGCACTATGTGTGTTTGTGTATTTGTCAGGTACCTCTCCAGAGAAAGCTGCCATGACAAAGCATCACCCACAGTATTAGTCTCCTCCTCATGTCTGCTGAACCCTCACTCTGTATAATGAAAGGATGAGAACAGCCCAAATTAAACAAGCAGGCAGTTCTCCCTTACCAGTTTGAATAAATGACAGCTCTGCCCAGCAATATCAGAACCCAAATCTATATTAAATTTTTACCAATATCTTTTAGAGCAGCAGTTTCATTTACTGAAAAAGAGGGAGGAAATAAAAGAAGAAAATTAATTATAAGGCTGAAAGGTTTACATTTGCACTGCAAGGAGCAAAGCACCCTGGCCAAACAGTTGTCAGGCAATGCAGAAGAAACATGGGATGGTGCAAGATAGTTTGCAGATGAAGAATATGGCAGAGCAGCTCAGAATATGACAACCCAACTCCTGCAGATGAAGAGAGGAGTGCTAACTGGACATTAGAACCAATCCAAGGTCAAATGGAAAAGCGTCATCACTTTGTTTTCAGTGCCATCTATTCATTCAGAGACAAGGCCAGTATTCCATGAGGAAGCAGGACTTGTATGGGGGATATGAAGGCCAAAAAATTAAAATTCTAAGATAAGCTGAAAAGTGTATTCTTATTTTGCTCCTAGCACTAAAGGACAAGACTCACGACTTGAAAAATCGTCATAGTAGATCCAAATCCATGATCCCTGATATTTCACCTGCTTTAGTTCAAGCAGATCTACCAGAACAGAACAGCCAGGCATCTTAGGGTAGGTTTCTGCAAACCTTGTAAAATAAAGTGTTAGGAAAGTCTGGCCCATTAAGCTGTTCATATATCGGTTTTTCACTCATAATGTTAGCAAATTAAATGTAAAAAAGCTTCTTTGAATGAAATTCAAAACAAATGTTCAACATCTCTGATGAAATAAAATTATCTGTATTGATTTGAAAAAGATTTGTTTGAAAGATTTGAAATTATTATTGAAATTATAAAACTATATTGCCCAGTTTGAAATTAAAATGTCTTTAGACAATTTCCATCTTTATCAGTTTTCATAATTTCTTTGCCTACCCTATTATGACATAATGATTAGAAACTTTTTTTGGTGAATGTTTGCTATCTGTTTTTCATTTTAAGGTTAATTTCTATAAAATTTTGAAACTCTACAGCAAACAAAGGAGGAATGAAGATCCAAATGAAAAAAGTATATAATTAATAGGTAGCAGCAGCTCTAGGTAACTTTTACAAGACTGAAATACGAACATGTAATGATTACATGCAGCACAGTGATAGGATGAAAGAATGCTTTTGTAGGCTTTCCCCAAAATTCACAAAGCACTACAGTTCAAGTGTTGTTCTTTAAACAAAATAACATGCTTGCCCAAAATCAACTACCCTGTTACCATCTTTATAAATAACCTAAGATCATCAAAGAACATCCATATTTCTTCAGTATTTTACTCTCTAAAGCATGTAAAGCAAAGACTTTAGAGAGAAAAGCTCACATTATTTCTTTCCATAAAATATTAATCCTAAGATGTCCAGGAGAAGCGAGAAGAGAAAAAGTTTAATTCATTGCAAAATTATGTAGCAGAAGCATTTCTAGCGTAGAAAACACATCTATAGTTTTAAACATCAGTCCTATCTGGAAAGTAAGGAAGAAGATACATATGCAAGTAGTTCTCACGTTTAATTAGATGTAATAGACAACATTGAAGGGGTGCTATACCAGATATACTGGCTTATCTATATCACTTAAATTTATTACTTCATTCTACTTGAATCTGTTTCTCTGACTTTAAAAGCTGAAAATAGGGTTTATAGGGTTTATATTTCCAACCCACTTTCAGCAGGGTTTAAGGCAGTGGAAATAATAGCTATGATCTGTATAAGTAACAGTAGGACGTGTTTTCAAGTGACAGGATGTACCAGAATGATTTGTGAGAGGGCACATGAAACCAGGCATCTTGTACAAATTGGAGCTATCCTTCCATTTCACTTCCCGACTAAAACTGCCAGACTCTGTTCCTCTGTCATAGCTCGCTTCTATTCAGCCTGATACCACAAATCCACCTTTCCCCTTACTATTCTTACTATATGGAAAAATCATACTTAATTAGCTATATGACTTAATTTTA
Source organism: Prinia subflava (assembly GCF_021018805.1). Lineage (NCBI taxonomy): Eukaryota > Metazoa > Chordata > Aves > Passeriformes > Cisticolidae > Prinia > Prinia subflava. The sequence continues at coordinate 93,506,619 of NC_086283.1, read as the reverse complement.
TATTAAGTTCAAAATTCTGGTTTTTGTTAGAACATGTTGCAGCCTCATTGGTGACAAGACTGGATTCTTATATGTTTTCTTTTCCAGATCACTGTACTGGTGACAGATCATCTAATCCTTTCCCTGTAATATTTTTAAGATGATTATGGTAGGTGGACTATTTTTTAGTTGGCCACTTGAGAGAAGACATGACCTTCTGACAAAAGCCCTCAGGGAAGGTCTATTTTTCTCCTAGGTTTTGTCTTTCTGCATAAAGATTTAGGTAATAGTAAGATAGTTTTTTAGACTGACAGTTCAGCTATACTTACCTGTAACTTCTATTTCAATTTTACATGTGAAAATTTATGTTTTTCCTTATATCAGAAAAGTTTTGTGTAAAATAGATGGTTAAACACCTGCTCAGTTCCAGCTTCTCACTTATGTCTCTACTGACACCTTCATATTACATTTATCCAGTAAATGGATGTGGTTTATATGCAAAGCTGTAAAATAATCCTACCCATTCCAAATGAATGATAAAAATAGATTTCCCAAAATGGTTTTTTTCATAAATCAAACTAAGGATTTCCTGTTGATGATTTTATTATCTTATTTTCATCCTCCGGCAGAAGAAAAAAGTATGAATAGATTTACAAATTAAAAAAAAAAAAAGATAATGGAATTCAATTGATATATAACATACTGCATAAAACCATGATAAGGGAAGGATCCTGTTTAAAAAGGAGCAATTCACTTGTCTGCTTTTTGGTCCCATCCTTCACAGAGGCTAAGGTGGGCCTTCACATTAGCAGCAAGCGAGGAGATCACGGCTGGTTGAAGGGGACCATTTCATCAGAGAGAAGTGCAGAAAGGAGGAACTGCCCTGCCTCAGGACACACGGACACAGCACACCCTGCTGCCTCCCAGCACTGGCACTGGTGACCCACACAGCCAGCCTGGAGTCCCTTCCCCAAATCCTCCATCCACCACACATGGCTCTGCTTCCTTACACGCTTTTCTTTTCCCCTCTACGTATTTCAAAAGCCTTGTCACAGAACCTGTGAGAATAAGTTTTTGAGAAACAGTGTATCTTGGACTCAGACCTTTTGGGGGATGAAATTAAATGTTTAGCCTGGTTTCTGACGGAAAAGTCACCTAAGCAGGACCTCCAAGGGATGGCAACTGAGCTCTCAGTGACAGATGCCCCATCAGGTTGGTCTTGCCTGTCACTTTAGGAGTCACCATAGGACTGAAGGAAGGTTCTCCTTCTCCCTGAAGGTTGCAGCTATTTCCCAGCAGCAACTTGATGCATTGTGGATCCTTGGTTCAAAATCCTGCAAAGTTCATTTGGAGAGACAAAGGTTTTGCACAGCAGGCCTCTCACCCACAGTGCTCATCCCTGCTGGGCAGCCCTGCTGCAGTGCATGTGGATAGGCAGCTGAAAGGAGAGCTGGATTGCTCTCAGAGACTGTGTGCCCTAAACTTCAGATATGTTTCCTTGGTTACAGCAGAAGGTGGTTTTTTGCATTTCCTTGAAATGGCCTAACAGTCACCAACACAGACATTCAGAATGCACATTAATAAATGGCAAGAAAATACGTTTGCCATTTTTCTCTCCAAGTTGCTTGCCTGTTTTTCCCCTACTGCAGAAGCACTCCGTATGGTTCCCTCCAGAGTGGGAGTTATCAGCCAGCCTCATCAGCCACCTCCAAAGTCTTGCCATTTCAATTTCCTCTCCTCTTTCTTGATATACCCTGGCACAGCCACTCAGAGCAGCTCTATGTCTGCAGCTTATGTCAGCAGCTGCTGTGTGCAGTGCAGCTCATAAATCTCAGAGCCAGTACATCAGATTTAAAAGGAACACATGCATGCAAGGAAAACTGTTAATTATGAAGCTGAAGCACTTTCCCTATTCCTCTTAATGTCAGAGTGGTGAGTGTTACAGCTTTCTTTAGCAGCTGGCAGTCCACATTGCTATTTGAGGCATCACTGGACAGTGACCATAAATGTTCAAAGGCAGCTGGCTAGTCAGACACGTCACTGCACAGCACCAGCAACCTCCACACATCTGGAAAAACAAGTTATTCCACACAAACTCCTACTCAGTACATCCTAGGTGCTTCTTTCCAGTTCCTTCAGAAACATTAGCTGAAGAAGAAGAGCATTAAACTTGATGGGAGATAGGAATAGGAATTACATTAAAAGCTTCAGTGTTGAATTTATTTTGGGGAAATAAAATTACATGTTTCTTGTTCACACCACCTTTTCGTAGCAGCACCTTAGTAAAATACAGTTTCAAAGATTCACTTGTATTCAATCCAGTTGGCTTGTAAGAGTAAGTATATAATTCATCATTCCTTCATTGGACCATTCTGTCTGTTTTCCCTTGCAAATTAATACTGGGCAATGGATGTCTACATTATCATTAATGAGTACAAGGATGCAGCATAGAGTTACCATTATTAAGTAGTCACAGAATAAATGAACAAAAAATGCTCCATTTCAACAGAATTTTCTTTCCTTGTTTATTGTTCATGGTTTCAATTTTTTTTTTATTCTCTGCTGATACTTTTGCTTTTCAGTAGAAAATGAAACTATATTGTTATTCTAATTTTTTTTTTTTTTTTTTTTTTTTTTTTTTTTTTTTTTTTTTTTTTTTTTACTTTAAGAACCACAGTAAATAACTACAAAAACAATTCCATCTAGAATTACATCTTATGACCATGAAAGATGTTTGGCATATTCTGATTTATTTACATTCTCAGTGGTTTTCTTGAGTGCTATCCCACACCCACAGAAATTAAGTTGACTCTGAAAACAAAGCGAAATACACTATATGTCATGCATAATACATGAATGGTTTTGTATTGGCTATAGATTTTTCAGTGTTTGTGAAACTGAAATTTTAGTTGAAACTGATGTACAAAATGGTGTTGCCTTAAAGGTAGCTAATTGCTTTTATTCAGCCTGACAACTGCATCCTATCAGCATTAGCTGTATGTTAATTCCAGTAAGCATACAGTACTCATGAACAAGCCAAAGCAGTTAAATCTTGAACTTACATATAGGACAAAATCCTAGAAAACAGAAAAGCCTATTTTGCTTACTTCTGGAAATCATAGCTCTCACGGCTAGCAGGCAGAGGGACGTGTTCCATGCAGACTCTGTTTTTCTTGTGGAGCACAAGGTATTTCAGGTCTTTGTGTTACCTGCTACACACCTCTGCAGCAGGACAGCTCAGTGAGGACAAAAGTGCAAGCTACACTTGCACTGTGATGGGCAAGGAGCAGCAAGTCTCTGTGAAACTGCATAAATAAATATGCTGCTTTTCCTTGAATAAATTTTATTATCCCTGCTGAATGAATTTTTTTTTGGTGTTTTGGTTTGTGATTGTGTTTGTTTTTGTGGTTTTGTGTTTGTTTGTTTATCTGTTGGGTTGGGTTTTTTTAAGATTTTTTGTCTTGTTTTAGGTTAAATAACATCAACAACAGAATGCTGTGTGTTAAAATATCAGAACATCCTCACTGATCAAGCCTGCTTCTGTTATGAACATTAGGGGCTGTGACATCTGCCAATCAAAGAGTTAAATCCTGCCTAGCTGGCACAGGATTCTTTGTTGCTATTTTTTTATCCTGATTACACAGCTGTTACCTGCTGTAGCCATACTCTGTATCCCACATAAATCCATGACAAATGTAAACCAGAACTTTTTGGTCTACACACAGAAACTCTGCCAGGATCTTTCTTCTAAGATAATTCAGGCTGAGTTTAATGTAGCAGAAAGCTGTAGTTCACAATATATACCAAGAATCAACAGGGAATACAACACAAAAATCAAAAAAACCTCTAAAGAGTTTTTGAAAAGGAATAGTTTAATTATACATTTTCTGCAAAGCTGATTCCATTATTGAGAATAACAGACATTGTCTGGCCCTGTTTTTTACGCACAAGTGCAAATTAACTCTAGTTTAACTGCACTAAATGTAACTGCACATGGAAAATTGACACAGTGTTTTCTTCATAAGTAAAAATGTGAGTATGAAGCATATTAGTAACAGAGTTATAAAAAGTTTACCATAGATGAAATCTGATGAAAACCGTAGGAACCTGACTTTTTTTTCCAAAACCTCTGTACTGGTGTATCAAAATGTTGAAAATCTAACATTTATTGAATTGAGAATCTCAATAATAATATCTCCCCTTGACAAAAAAAAAGTGATGAGGGAAACAACACAAAAGTACTAGAAGGATAAATGCTAATTTTGAAAAGGTAAACCTGTTCAAAGATACAAGACCTAGAAAATTAAGTAAGTCTTAAATTTTTCTGAAACTCTTGGCATTAAAAACTTCCACACCCAGATTATACTAAAATGACTTAGATCTTCCTGGGAATTCAGGCAGATTTAGACAAAGTTCAGGCAATATCTGTTTCTTACAGAGTCTTCATTAATATCATAAGTATTTCTGATACTGTAACTATTAAACTCTGGAACTTATGGATTCTGTTTTAAAGCTGAATCTCTTCAAATGTTACTCATTAATACTATGAGATGTAACAATTACCAAGCAATTGACTTCAATATAACAAAACCACCATTTCCTACAACAAAATTTGCTGCAATTTGATCTAACCAATATCTGCCTTATTCCAGGATCATTTCTGTAAAGTTAATAGTAAGGTTTTTTTACTTTAGATTGTTATCAGTCTTCTTTCAAGGCTGATAAAATCCATCAGATTACATATTATTACACTAGGTTATCATGAAGAAACCACAGTTGGTTTCACTTACCACTAAACTCCATCTCACATTACAGAATTGTACTCTATCCTCTCCTGTGAGCTTTTATCAACTTCTGCTGAAGAACCCCATTTCCCATCTTATATCTTGCTCATGTGTACCATCTCAGAGGTAATGACTGCTTTGTGAGTCAGTATAATAATTTGCCTTCTGAACAACGTGCAGAGGCAACTGAAGGCAAATATTTAGTTGCACATCCCAAGTTTTATCACATAAGGTACTACTGGGTTCAAGCACAGTTTGCAGTGACAGAATATTAAGGTCTGTCTGAGCTGGACTGAGAACAACATAGAAGCAGTCCTCTGCACTCGAGACCGCATCACCTCTATGAATCTGTCTTTCTGGAAAAGCTGTGCTAAAGCCAACCTTCTGTTAAATTCCGTATCGTGCACCATCTTACTTTACTCCCATCCTTTATCCTTGGCAATGATTAGTGCACCCCTGCTGTTGATCACAAATTCCTACCCAGGTGCTTTGGTTCAGGCTGGGTAAGGAGCGACAGGACTCACGGCCTTGGGGTGACCTGACAAGCTGAAAGAGCTTGGATCACGTGCAGGGAGATGAAAGTGTCCTGAAACACATTTTGAAAGGTGGTTTTGAAACCCAAAAGTGCAAGACAACCAAAGTAGGGAACAGAACAGAACACCAGAGCTAATATGAGCACAACTATTTTGCCTCAACTGTGTCAATATCACCATCAGGATGGGCCCAGTTTGAGCTCTCCCCGAATTGCACCTGCAATGCACATCAGGAGACTCACCTTTTGAGCAAGGACATCTCTCAAGGTTCAGATTCCTTACCTGGGACTAAAATACCTTTGCTCAAGGTGGAGCGATTCTCAGTAAGTGACTGAATTATCCTGAATTAATACAAAAATATTACTAATTCCATGAACCATCCTAACTTGATTCTAACTCAGTTCTTCTTCCTATGTTTCTTCCATACAGTAATTAATAAGATGAACCTTGCCATCAAGCTTATTAAGTCTTTTCAAACCACTGTTAAAATGTCATAAATTACATTAAATTTATTGAATTCTATCAAATTATTGTTTTACCTTCATAAAAAACATTGTTTCTTTTTCTTTTGAGTGAGGTGTATTCTACTCATCTGCAAAACCAGGAAACATGATGTGCCCTGCTTTGAACAGATTAGAGTTGAGGCAAAAAATTACTAATGATTGAAATGTTTGCCCAGCTGAAGCAATTCTGAATTTTACTCCATTTTTTACTTTACTGAAAAATATAATGGCTGCACTGGTTTTGGAACTCAGCAAATTGCAGAATTAGTCACAATTCTTTTCTCCAGAGACAAATACCTGCACTGTCTTCAGCTGTGCTGCTCCTTAGATTCAATATAATATGCAGATTTCCTTCCCTTGGGTACAACTTTGTGACATGCAGTGCATCCTTCAGCATCATGTCTGGCAAATATGTACACTCATCCCACAGAATCCCACATGCATTTAGCTGAAGGCTGACCCTTCCCAACCTGTTTTTGAAGACAAAGGCCTTACATTCTTTGTTTGGAAATGTATGAAAAATGGAAATAATTATTCAGCAAACTTATTTTATTTAAATCATATGATATTTTTATATGATCATGATGATATCATATGATCTATATATTCTACCAATACCATGTGATACAAAGGTCATGGGAAAATTACTTCATAATTTAAATTGGCTGATTGTGTAGGCTTAAAATCATTTCCCTTGTCTGCAGCAAAATTTATTCTGATATTTTCTATCTATGAAATTCTTGATACACAAAAGAGGTCACAAATACTACAAGGACAGTGAAAAACTGTTGAATTAATTATGCAAATATTTAAAAATTACTAACAGAAACTTAGTTTCATTATTCTAGCTAAAATCTGACTCAGTATGCAATTTCTAGATCCTTAAAACCCCAAGAGATCATATCAAATATAAAGAGAGAGTTGAGATTTCATTTGAACTCCACCTTTCTCATTGTAGTGTTGATTTTTCTGGTTTGAAATTTCAAATCCTAATTTTCAAAAATGCTCTTCCTAAGTACTATTGTTGTATTTCACCTGAGCAGCAAACTGCTGAATCCTTCCAAAAGCACACATCAATAAAGCAAAATAAAACTGCAATGGAAATCCAGAACAGAGTGTTCTGGTTTTGTTGGTTTTTTTTTTCCTAAATCACTAATTAAATTTCGATAGTTAAAATATTTGCTTATGCACTGTTCATTTTAAGATACAGGGTTTTTTTAATACATTATTTCATGTGCGTTACCATGCATATGTCATACAACTAAACAGCCATGGAAAGGTGCCTGATTATAAATTTTCTCCGGTTTTTGTAAGACTTACTTGAGGTACTTATGAAAAGAATACAAGACAATAAGTCCATTGTCATGCCACTGTCACCCCTAGTCTGAGATTCAGCTACTGTGACCACTATGGCACAGCTATTCATCCTTGGCTTAGCTTTTTTTAAAAAAACAATTATTGAGCTGTGACAGACTATAATAAAGCTAATGCCAGGCAATATATGAAGCATTAAAAAACTCTTAAAAAAAAAGGCCTATGTTAGTATCTCATGGAGTAAATACTAAAATGCAACATAAACCGGATAAAGGAAACATTATGAAGGAAAAAACAAAGCTAATGTGGCAATTACGCAAGGCTGAGGATCACCATTTTTCAGGATCAATGAAGACTGACACATCCTCACCTGACTGAGAATTGTCCAGGATACAAAGACCCACTAGGTAACTGTGGGTGGAAGCATTCGCTGTCTTTGGTCCCAGCTGGAACCAGTGCAATCTAGATATTATTTTAAATACTGGCACAAGGTCTCTGGCAGAAATAGTGGTTGTGGTTGTTTTCCCAGATGACGATTCTCATATCCTTTTCTTTGGTTCAGCTATAACTATATGCCCTGAAAAGATCAGGTTTTGTGAGCAGCAGCTGAAGCTGCTGGTTGTGGAAGACCTCGTCATGTATTGTCTGTACACTTGCTGATGGCAGGTACCCTACACTTCAGCATTGTGCAAAGCCCTGAAGGCCTGCTGGATTTCTCCATACATTGGGAGCAGTAGTAGCAGTGTCCAAATATTTGCAGCTTACTTTGTTTTCATGATTTCTGTGGGTTTGTCCTCCCCCTTTTAGATGGGGTCTGTGCATTTCTATCTCCACCATGGGCTGCTGTGACTCTTCCCACACCTGAGGCTGAACATGAGGATGATGCAGCTGTAACACCTGGAATTGGACATGGCTGCCTGACTTCCCCATGCTCAAACCTGCTGCAGGTCTTGTTGCCCCCCAGGGATATTCTGATGACATTACCAGCTTTTAACCCTCATTTCCACTGATATTAATTGAAGAAATCCAAGCAACATCTAAAAGCCCATTTTTACTCTGTGAAATGCTGCAGCATCTGCACTCTGACAGGACAATAATGATATAGCCATGAATATATCTCATTACATTTGAGATTAGCAAAAGTACCTTACTTCATTTCAACTGATGGCGATTACAAAGAACCTACCAAATGTCGCAGAGAAACCTGTCAACAACAGAATCTTTCATCACCAGTTTTCTGAACATATCACTCCAAAATAGGAACTTTTGCAAAGATCTATACACTGTCAATATGAGAAATCAAAACACATGGGTACAACCTTTTCTAGATTTATATTTTATGAAAAATGAATAAGAAAATATTCTCAGTAAGGAGATTAAGCTATGGATTACCACTGAAGTAATTTACATCTTCAAATGTAATCCATGCATCTTTAGATAATATTGCAAAGAAAGTTTTCCACCAGTCATAACATTCCAGGTCTTGTACTGACCCCTTCATTCCAATAGCATGCTAAGTTCTCCAATGCAAGGAAAAGGGCAAGTGCAATCCAAATCTATTTGAGATTTCTTCACCCTGTTTATTTACACAGAAGATACTCTATAGTTACCTACTTTCTGCAAGATCAAGCCTACTTTGAATTTTTTTAATGGAAGTATGTTCCACACAACTGTGGCCTACCTAGACCAATGTTAAGGTCAGAATACTTGTCCGTACACCCCAAATGTGCCTGCAGATCTGTTCATCACAGAGAAGAGGATGGTTCTAGGATCCATGCAAAACAGACAATACATAATCCCAAAAATGCCATTTCCCAGCATTTCCCTCCTTGCCATGCATTGCCAGGCCCACTGAGATGGGAGTCCTGAAACATTGTGCTGTCTCTGCAGAGGGACACATGGGCTGCTTTGTCCACCTCTGCTGCTGCTGCTGCTGCTGGGCTGGACAGCAGTGACTCTTTCCTGAAAGCCTCACATATATAGTATGATATATATACAATTTGTATATAATAATGAATCACAGAAGTTCAGTTCTATGATTTTCTAACGGGGAAAAGAACATATAACGTACAGAATTCAAATAAATTTCCAGATTTAGTGACACGCTGTAGCACTAGTACTCCTATAATTGTGCTAAAACATGATGTGAAAGGATGAACTGAAATATCTGAGAACTCAGCTTTTTCATCATGACCCCTTCTGAAACACTTTTGCACGACTTGTGGATGGGGATGATGAGAACAGATGTGTGGTGATGTGTTTTTATTTATGCGTATTTTGTAAACTCTATTGAATGGTTTACTCCTGTTCTCCCCCAGTCTGATGGTTTTACACCAAGTTCTCCCCTCCCTCTCCAGGGTGTCATTCACCACCAGATCAACCTGCTACCTCATCTACATAATGCCAATCTTCCCTAAATCCCTACTCCTTGTTCGAGAGAAATCCCTGTCAGTCCTAAACTCCACCCTGGAATTCCTCTATTCCTGGACTTCCCGTTGGCCCGTGTGATCTTTTCCACTCCCCTCTCCTTCCCTATAGGCTGTCATACTTTGAGTCCCTCCTCTATCCCCTCCCAGAATTGTATCCTCCTCTCATTCCTCCCCCCATTTAAAAGACTGTGAAATTGTGGGAAATTTGATATTCCTCAGTGCACCCTTGGGGGAATAAATCCTTTGAGAAGTACCAGAGAGACCCTTCCCTGTTCTTTGCTCTGACCCACAGCACTGCACCACTGACTGCTGTTTGAGAGCAGTTGGCATCACAGATGGTCTTGGCATTCATTTCTTCTATCTTATTTGTGGGAAGATAGGTCCAATCAAGTTCTCTGCTGTTGAATATGCAGAATTTCCTTTTGTCTATATTTCAGTCTTTTCTTCATTTTCTTGAACTAAAACCTAAAATGTTAAGTCAGACAAAACTCTCACAGGTGTCACTAGGAGCTTAGTCAATGAAAACACTTCAGCACTGATCTGAGAATTCTTTGCACCCACTTTAATCAAAACAAAGTTCTAAGGACAGCTTAAGTCTTGAAAACCATCCTACAGTAACAACAAAAGAGACTATCCACAGTGCAGGAAAAAAAAATGTGGACAATGGTATGGTGTTCTACAAAACACTTTACTTAGAGTTTTATTATAATATGGATGTCATTCATTTTCTTGTTTCCCTTTATCTGCATACTGATCTGGAGATTCATCACTAAATCCAGTAATATCTACAGCAGACTGTTCAAATATCAGCATCTGAACTATGAAAATCCTACAGTGGTAAACACAGCTCTGTGTGGGCATTGTCACAAATGAAGAAATTTAAGAGGCAGCTTTCCACCCAGACACAACTCTGTGTGTCCCACTTGAAAAACCTGCACCTTTTCTTTCCTATCTTTCCTTTCTCCAAAACATCTGTGAGCACACCACATAATTCCTGCAAAAGTATGTAACTATTTCATTCTGTCATTCGACAAAGATTCAGAATAAACTTTCTGTTTGTTGCGATTTTTAAAAAATATACATCACCATTTCAGAGCAAGTGTTTCCCATGTTATTTGAGTAATGTCAGTCCTGGAAAGATTGTGTGTCATTCATGTGAAGTCATCAACAGCAGGTTAATCAGCTTTCAATTTGCCACATGCCACACCTCCTGTTTCAGTGCCTGTAAATTTGTTAAATTTGTGACAAGTTTTATATATGTAGATGTTAAAAATCTATTTGTATTTTTTTCCTTTGCCATTTTTCCCCAATAAAAAGACAAATTCCAAAGCTTATAAAACAAGAACAAAAGCCTTTAGTAAAACACTTAGAAATCTACACAGAATTATTGTTACTCAGTCAAGAAATGGTTTATGGTTACTTCTTCCTTGGTAATCAAGGATTCTAATTACAAATTTAATATCAAAAGAGTAACTATAAGAGAGGTAGATGTGTTTGGGTAGGTGTGATGCATTTTTACCATCATCGAGGCTGTCATAGTTTTATGGGCTTCTGGTTTTATTGGCGAAAGCAGTCCCTAGTGCTCTGATTTCACTGATTAGACATTTTTACAAGACAATATTTTTATTTGAAAATGATTGATCACTTCATTATCTGACTTTCACTGGTGTTTATAAACTAAACACAAAAATACACTTAAAATAATAATTGCTGCTTTCATTAGGACTCATATTTCAACTCATTCCCTGACGATCAGCACAAAGCAAATACCATCCTTTGGAGAGAAACAAAATTAATGAGACATTAGGATCTGATCAAGAAAGATTCCACACAGGCATCTCTTTTCCTAATGTGGAAAGCCAAGCATGTAAAATGTTTTCTATTGATAGAACTGCCCCTTTCCCAGGAGACCACAGCTGTCAGCTGGGGAAGACAAACAGTACCTTCGGGGTCCAGGGCATCTCTCTGATCACCCTGGAGTGTCTGGGACCCAAGCAGGTTTGGAACCTGTACAGGAGGATTGGAAACCTTGGCACAGAGCGCAGGAGGAATTACAAGTCTCAAGAGTGTGAAATGAGTAGTAGCTAGTTTATCACAGGGTGAAAAAGTAGAATTTGGGGTTACTTAGAATGGAGGCTGAAGAGCCAAGATGGAGGAATCAGGGCACGGACCTGTTCTTCTTCCTTCTTGTTCTTGCCCTCCATCTTCTGCAGTGTTGGGTCACAGGGGATTGGTTTAGAGTAGAGAGGACCTGTCTAGCACAGGTAGTAGGCACTGATAATTAATTGTAAATAATAAACATGTAACATGTAGTATAAGAAGTCAAGACCCTCCCAGTCAGGAGGAGTTGCCACAAGTTCTCTGCCACAGCAGGAACCTTGGCAGAGCACAGAAAAAACTATGAGATAAGAAAGAATAAACAACCTTGGAAACCCTGAGATGGCGACTCCTGACTCCTCTTCTGCTTCTAGCACGAGGTGTTTCAGAGGGCAAAGGGCACTTTACCACCAAATCTCGGGGATAAGAACCCGAGAAGTACCAGAGTGCCCAGGGATGACAGTGAGGGACTGGATTTCAGCTGCAGGCAATACAAGGAGGAGGAGCAGGAGGAGCCCAGGACTCCTGACCATCAGAACACTGTCCTTCAGGCTCTCCCCACCATTTTCCATTGCCCTGGGATCTCTGCTAAGATGCAAAGGCACAGCTCCAGCAGCAATGAGACTCGGGTGCGCCCAGAGCCTTCCCTTCACTGTGATTACGTTTTCCCAGCCACCTCATTTTACCTGCTTCAGGTCTGCACTCCCAGATGGATACAGCACAAGAATCAGAGCTTTTTTCTCAGCAGCATACTTTCCTGGCAACAGTAGGAAAAAAGCCAAACACTTCAAATCAGTGCTGATTTTGTTATATGTATACAGGAAGAGATTTGTGAAGAAGACAAGACAATAAATTGAGAATTGCTCTAAGGTGGCACAATTCCATTCATCTACCACTAACTGATTTTTTAATAATGTCTTATACTTTGCCCCATTAAAAAGAGAACACAGATGAAATAGTGATCTTAATTCCCAGCAGCTCCCTAAAGCTTGCTCTCAAACCTTTATTCTCATTTTAGAATCCTAAACCATATTTATGCTAAACACAGAAACATATAAGTTGTTTTCTCTGGCATACAGCAGTTGAGCTGTAGCTGGATCAAGTCAAGCTATCTCAATTTAGCAGGAATTTATGTAGTAGAATAACTTATGATATGTGATAGTAAATTTTGAGATTCCACTTAGAAGACAAGGAGACCAGAACAGTGATAACCTACAGTCCTCTGATAGTTTTTACCCTTCTTTCCACCTTAAAACACACAGAGCTAGAACAGACATCACAAGATAGGTTAACTCAAAAAACTGCCCTTGAAAAAACTACCAGTCCACAACAAGAGCAACTTCAGCTATCCCTTATGCCCAGCTTTTTCACAAAAAAATAGGCTTTGTGATGTACCCTGAGGAGTAACTATTTTAATGCCCTAAAAATAAATGAGCCATAGGACTGGATGGTGAAGTAGAGATTGCACCTCCTTCTTCTGTGCTGTGCTGTATTTACAAATATATACCACACACCCACTACTCATGTCATACCAGATAAAATGAATAGTGATCATGTACCAAGACAACAGTTTAGAGGACATCAGAACTACCAGCATGACTTGTCACAAGATCAGCAGTGTTTCTTGCAGCAGGTTCATTACTATTCACACACTGTGCCCTTTCAAGGCTTTAGCCATCATTCCAGGTGTTCTTTTTGGTTAGACAGGACTGTTGCTGACAACTGCTTATTTAGCATCAACTATTTTGAGATGTAATGCCTGAGCATGGGGATTTAATGCAATCTTGGCATCAATAGAAGTATGGCAACACCCACACTGTCCTAATAACTGTTCATTAGCATTTCCATGAATTTAAAGGTCAGCTATAAGGATTGTAAGTGAAATTTGACACAAAATTTAGAAGCAACACTGTTCAAACTGTAACCCAGAGAAATTGATCTTACCTAATTTCAGAAGTTACAGTCTACAGGCATGTATATATTTAGTAGGTAGAGAGGACTAACCACCTTTATAAGCTGTTTCTGATCCATCAGACTCTTTCCAAAACACAATGCAAATTGAAGCATTGAGATGAAACATTTGTATATGTTTATGCACAGAGATTCCTAATCCTTGAAAAGAAAGCCAAGTTTATTACATACTTATATACTGCTGAAATAATGTGAAAAATTTTCAGCTCTCCATGAAAGTATGTGGGCTTAACTCCTAGTGGCCTAGTGTGTTAAATACCATGAACATCTACAATGGCACAGTCTCCAAAACAAAGTTCATAATCTAACAGTCTGATCCATGGTGAGGCACAATGGAGTTCTAGAGGAATGGAGAAAAAATAAAAGTTAGAAAAATAAGGGAACACCTAAGCACTTCTGAACAGACAGTGCCGTGTCTATACTAAGTGATGGCATCACTGTGAAATGTCATTAGATTGCACCCAGAGATTTTCCTTGTCATTAAATGCAGCTGTTTTCTCTATACTGACTCATATCCATATTCTTTTGAGGAAAACTTGCATTCTGAGACACTTACAGAGTCCTTCTGCATATACCTCCACCAAAGACATGTTTTCTATTCCTTAAAGTATTCATTGAGAATCTTGACAGGTGCAACTAGACCATATTCAGCATTTACAAGTGAAGTTTCAAGGAAAACTTTAATTTATATAGGAACTTTGATAGAAAATTTGGATTGTAATTGCTTTTCTCCTGAAAATGTTCACTGAAAGATACAGTAATAATTTGTTTTAAAAGCAAACACATGGAGATCCATGGAAAAGTGGTTTGTTTAACTATTCTATGTATTTTTATCACTTAAGCTATTATAATAAGACCCCTTAACTTCTTCAGAAAAAATTAGAAATCCAGATTATTTTCTAGAGTGCAGATTGTCTTCTGGAGTGCTGACACTTCAGCTGTCTACTGATCTCAGCAGCCTTTTAGCTAGCAGTGCCTGGTGTTCACCATGGAAACAACTCACTTGTTTTCTCACCACTAAGTTCACCCCCTCTCCCTACTCAAATTTCTCAGGTACCTAAATGCAAAACGGAGTTAAAGAAATTCTGTCCTTGAAAAATCTCCTTTGGAAGACAAATGCTTTTAGATAAATAATAAGCTAAAAAAAAAAAAATAATTAAAAAAAAAAAAATCCCCCCCAAACCAATGACTGAGTTATGCACACCCCAAGCTAGAGGCCCAGAGGTGAACTCCACTGAGCAGCATCTTATCCTAGCACACTGCTCAGAGTCTTGGGTTTAACATTAGAGATGTGCAGCTACTGCATGAAATGAAAGATGTGCCCTCTCAGTTTACCTCTCACAAAGGCTGGACAGACCAGTGACTGCACTGCTCCATCCACTCCACAAAAGACACACAATTACTTGGTTTGTTACCATGTTATGTTCTGCAGAAAGTGTCTGATGTAGCAATCAATTTCAAATTAAAATAAGTGAGTTAAATCAAGTATAAATAAAATTGCAAAACTGGAAAGAAAATTACAAAGCCATTTTGTAAAATTTTCTCCCTTATCTCAGCCTGGCTGTACCTGTTGCTGGACACAGTCAGGTAAGATTTAATCTCCTTTACAAGTGAACCCTGGAGGAATATGATTACATCTAATTTGTAGTAAAATTACAGAAAGCAGAGCATTAATTTAATCCTGTGCCACAATTTTTGTTCTTTAAAAACTAATTTCCAGGATAATGGTTTTATGGACCTTGGAAAGCAAAGTTGCTCACTTAGCCACCACAAAACTAGATTTTAAAATATTTTCTTACAGGTTGAAAATATCTAGGGGAAGGGACCTTAAACCTCTTAAACCTCTTAAACTTAAACTTCAGCTTAAGCTTAAACCTCTTAAGGTTAAACCTCTTCCTTCAAGCATCAGAGTCCTGGCAATCCATCAATTGCACAGCACTGCTGGGCTGCAAGTGCATGAAAGCCAGAAAGCAAGGAAAGCATTAATTTACTCTATAAGATCATGAAAAAAGAGTTAATTGGCAGGCTGATGAACATGAGAAATCTCCACTTGTAAACAGGAAATATTTCCTTTCTCCTCAAATATAACAAAGATTTGGCAAAAAGTAATTTTTTGTCTATAAATGTAGTCACATGTCACATGGCAGTCATGGTATTCAGAGGAGTGGAGAACTAAACTCTCAGTCACTCTGCACCAATACAAAGTTCTGGAAAACTATCCAGCTAGAACGTTATCATACCAGGCCCATGTAGGTTTTGGTTTGTGAGGGGTTTTTTGGTTTGTGTTGGATTTTGAGGGGTTTTTGGTTGGTTTTTTTTTTTTTGCTACTCCAGTAGTTCTGTAATTGTCCTTTAGAAAATAGTTAATCTCTATGCTCCTGGCACTACCAGACCACTACAAAGACAAATTAGGGTTTAGTGACACAGGCATAAACACCCTCAGGCTTTAAATTTTTGACTTTACCCAGTGCAGAGGAAGTCTCTTAAGGAAAAGAGAACTGAGTCAATTTTCACCAAAACAACTGAGGTTGCAGAGGATCAGGTCTTCGAGGACTTAATCACACAGATTTCCAGGATGAAGAAATATTGAAGCTTTACTCCTTTAATTTTCCTTCAGTATATTGCAGTAGTGGCAGATCACTTAGCTAACAGTGCTTTTTCCACCAAGCGGCCATGTACCAATTCAGGTTTTAAAAAGTTCTTGTTCCTTTTCTTCACGCCCCATTATTACGATAATCAGCTTTAATATATTCAGCTACCATATATTTAATACCTTCATTAAGAGTACTAGTCCATGAAGAGATTCCTATTCAGTGCATAGATCATAAGAAAATGAAACATCAGAGATCATTTTCAAAGCAAGCCAAGGTTTTTAATAATACAGCCAAACAATGCTCTATATACACTGAAATAATCCTTTCATTATCTTTGTATGAAGGACACTGACATCTTCTCATTTTTCTCAGTGACATGAATCCTGACACCAAAAGATTCTGAAAACTCTCCTTCATGTATTCTTGCTTTGATGAAGCATCTCCTTTGAAGTTCTGTTCTGTGAGTGCTTTTGGCTTGTGCTCAATTTGGCATAATTAAACAACGTATTATATTTATGTATGCAAATAATCTCACTCAAAGTCAATGAGCCAGCTGAAATGTCTTCTGCACTTGGGATCAAACCTCTGATTTGGAAGAATGGAGGTCATTTTCCCTTTCTGTTGAATGTGCATTGTTGAATGTGAGGTCAGAAGCAATCCCCAAAAGGCTTGAAATTATTACACATAATTTTCTGAAGAGTCTGTACCACAAATAATAGCTAAATAATAAATAATAATTAATAATCAATATAAATTGATTTCTACTTTCTTGCTTTTACTCCTGGAAAGAACCTGTTATGCATCTCTTTTTTTCACAACTAAACATTTAGATGTTCAAGCAATCTGCAAGAAATTTTTCATTTGTGCCCGTATCTCTTGTCTTGCATCTGACTCCATTGATTTCAATAAAAGTCTCTAAATGTTAGAAGACTTCCCAGAATGACATTTCAATTAGTTTTCAAGGAAGGTTTTGTAAAATTATATATATGTTTTAGTTGAATCTTTCTTACTTCCTGACATTTTTAGCAGGGAGAACTGAATAGTTTAATTTGGCCTTCATCCTAGATACTGTTCAAGTTTTGTTTCACTGTTGTCATAATTTCAAGCATTCCTCAAGATGTGCATCTTCCAGCCAGGGAGAATCTGAATATCAGTCCTAACAGTTAATAGCCTAAAAGTTGTATTATCAAGAATGTTTGTTTTTCATGTAAAAAATTAAAAAGGAGCTTAAAATTATGTCACATCAATTACCTTTTTCCTTGCAGGTCATCCTTGAAATAAAGAAGAACAGAGCATGATTCACATAAAGCAAGCAAATAAAACTATAAATAAAATAAGTTCACTTTATAAGTTGTACATATTGTCTTTAAAATGAGATTTTTTTTCTCAGCTAATCCATTTCCCTACTCATCTGCTTCCTGCTAACAGCTTTTGTAGTATAACAGTAATGAAGTAAAAACATTGATACTCATATATGAATTGGATATGGAGGATTCTTCTTATGCACAAAAAGATACAATAACAAAGAAATACACTCACTGTCAGTTTGGAGATTTACTGCATGTATTATCTATATTGTATATATATTTATTTATATGTATTAACTGTAGTTTTCAGGGTCACTTCCTGTTTCAGATTTGTTTTTAAGATGTAGTGTTGTGTAGGGTTTTTTTGTACAGCATTGCATATTCTGCACAGTTAGTTATCAGACACTCTTACTGGCAAGGCTCATTTGATCATTGTAATTACCATAGGATCAATTTGGGAATAACTGAACTATTTGGTATTTGAACACAGGTCTCAAGGAGCATCCTGGTTCCTTAGGATCCAAACTTGCTCCCTAAGAGATGCTCAGTTTGCAAGAACATATACACAATGTAGGTACTCATTCACAACTGAAAATCACTTGAGGTGTCCTAACCCTGGTATACTATTACGTTGCCAATTTTGAACTTAGTAGCCACAAAACTGAAAATTTTTGCACTCATGGGAATACAATATAAAATATTCCCCTACAGAATAATACACAGACAAAAAGAAAGCCATGTCAAGAGACTGTACAAAAAAAAGAAGGGAAACATTTTTTCCAGGAACATGAAAAAAGCCCCAGCCACAGAAGATCTATTTTTTCATAAGAGCAGTATGATAAAAGTTCATTCCTTTTTTGTATGATCAAAGACAGAAACCCAGTGAGACCAGTGCAGAGCTTTTAGCCTCTCATGGAGACCAAAGGAACTACTCAACCATAATACTTTCTGGGAAACAAACCTCTCTGGTCTCAATTCATGTGGATACAACTGGGGAGTAGGTTGCATCCCTGTAGGAGTTTCTTCTGAAAATTTCTGGAGGGGGGATTAAAGCTAACCACTCTATTCTTGTTTTTATAGGATGGGGTAGAAAGTTTCTCGGAAAATAATTTTTTAATCTCCTATACAAAGGAAAACCAACCTATGTCATTTATGGGGGTTTTTTTCATATTATTACTGGTCATATCTACAGAGTAGACACAAATTGGTTTCTTTAGGCCTCCATCAAAAAACTCACATGAAAGGTATTTGGAATTCCATACTGCTATACAAAGGCAAATGTTTTCAAACAGCTTGAAGGGGATTTTTTGCTGTGTGTCATCATTCTTCAAAGCATGATAGAGCCCAGAACTGTGGTCATGATGCATTTAATAGAAATCTATCAGTAATAAATATGTATGGATTATTGAGTTGGTCACAGTACAATTCATACTTAGCTTTTTAAACAAGCCCTTCATGCAAGTAATTTTTTTTCATTAACATTAAGCAAAAGTGTAAAGATTTTAGTATACCAGCATGGGGAGCATATGAACGAAGAAAAATACCCGTTCTACTGAACACATGTTGCCTACATCAGTTTAGACCAGGACTGTGGCAGGAATATTTCACATTTTGTTCAAAAGGAAGCCAGAGGATTTTGCAACTGAAAAGCTGCTGAAGAGGAGCTATGGAGAAGAAACATGATTTCAAACATGTGACATGTTTCTCAGTTGCATTTTTTTTTTTTCAGTAGCAAAAGAATACTCAGAAAGACATGGGCACTGTATAGCACAGTATGTGTCAGCATGGCAGTAGCACTCGCCATAAAATGTCTTAAAGCTTGCTGTGGACCTTTGCCAGAGTACACTTTGTGCACAAAATACTACGATCTACATTGGAAGGCTTGGCTCTCAAACTAAATATTAGCACTTTCTTTGTTTCCCTTTGGGATAAATAGCTTTCATCTCTTAAATACACCAACTCTTTATACAATTTACATAAATGGGAGAAGAGCAGTCTGGATTATAGCCTCTGCAGTAGTTGTGCCACCTGGCTCAGTCCCAGGCAGGCTCAGATATTGCTATTCAATGTAATTATGTGTTGTGGTGTGTGTTTCTGCTTTGAGTTTCCTGGCCAGCCTTTTATTTCATTTGTGTGTAGTGACTGTAATTATGCTTTGTGACATGCTGCTTGTCTCCCCTGGACCCATCCTCCCCCACTCCTAGAGACACGAACTGTCCTTCATTTGTATCGGTTTGTTCTATTCTTAGGTTCTGTACCCTAATTGTTATGCATACTGTTAGGTGTCAGTCATTTTGTTTGTCAGCTGGCCACTCCTTTAAAGTTTCCCTATTGGCCCTCAAGCATTTATCCCTTCCCTAATCTCCTCCTTTTCCAGTTGTCAATCCCTTGTACCCCTGCCCCTGTTTCTAGAGCCTTCCCTGCCAATCTCCCCTAACTTGATGTATCATTTGCTATCCTGCATTGTTCCCCTCTCTTTGTTATCCCCATTGGATTTAGTGCTGTATTCCCCGCCTTAGACTCCTCCCTGAGTGTGCCCTCATTGGCTGTTTGCTTTGTGCCGCCCCTTCCATAACTCCCACTGCCAGAGCCCTGCTCTTGGTTCTTGGGTCTTGTCAGTTGCCAACAGCTTCAGTAAACCTCCTCAGTTTACTCCAAGACCTGTCTCATCTCTGTTTCATCTCCATGCCCCAGAAAGCGACCATTGAGAGCATCGGAGTCCCTGGGTGGGGAGGTGAGAGCTCCCCCGGGGGAAGGTGTCTCACCCCTTGCTGCCGTGGGCCCTGGGACCTCAGAAGCACACACCACAACAATTATTCACTCAGATAAGTCAGTTTTGTTTAACCTGATATAAAGTCTGGCAGCAGGAAAGTTGAGAGTGTCATTCCACATAACATTCCTATTAATACATCCATTCTGCAGGACTGAAATGGGATTTAGACAATATACAGGCACTGGGTTGTTCCTCTGGACATGGGTAAATGTCTTACAGTGCTGCTGGAAGGAAGAAGCTCACTTACCACAAACAACCTCAGTGATGTTGTCAGAGACCAAGAATTGCAGTCAGATGCTGTGCCAAAATGCAGTGTTAACATGGTCTCTCTCACAACTCAAGCAATGGTACAAACCCAAATTTTCTTAACATTTTTAGTAAAGAACTGACAAGGTACACAGATACTTGAGTATGTATCATGAGTTTGTGCTTATATTGACAGAGCTACTTACTCAAATAAACCATCTTGCAGTGTTCTGAAAACATTTATACAGGAAAGCTGATATTTGCCTAATGCCCCAATCACAGGACACCACAGTAAGGTTTATTACCCATTATCAAACTCTGATTTCTTATTAAAATATGTTGTTTAGTAATTGAAATAAGACACATTCATTGTCAGAGTGTCTTTCCTTTAAGCACTCAGTGGTCATTGGAGAGCCAAACATCTCAGAAAATTTCCTCATTTTCTCAATGATAATCCATTGGCTTAGCTATCCAGCTAACATCAGCAGCCTATTTCTACAAATCAGATCTCTTAACTGAAATGAAAATGTAAGTTTCTAAACAAAACAATATTCCCACAGGAAAAAAAAAATAATTTCTTTTTCACCCACGTATTTTTTCTTTCAAGTAACTAAGGATTTGTTGAATTTTTTGTTGTTGTTGTTATAAAGACATTAATTCAAAGTTGGAATAAAACAGCTATTCTAAATTACTAAAAAAGATCTTTTTTGAAAATACAGTGGCATCACGAACAAGTATTATACATTTCATAATCTGATGCAGTTAAAGTGAATATGATGGCACAGAGCCTTTTGTTTTCCACTAATAAAAAGACCAGAGCAAGAATCAAAATGATGACCTGACTGACAAGAAAGAATTGGAAGAACAAGAATCAAGATGGGACCTACTTTGGTGTGAACTTGCATTTACTGATTTAGAGCATTTGCAATTTGGGGTTTAAGCTATGATGAAAGCAGTTCTGCTTTAACTGCGTACCATAACTTTGGCATAATTCACTGATCATGAATGCTAACATTACCTTAGGTTCCTTTCTAATTTCAAGTGTTTATTTCAGTTCTTCAGGACTGCAAGGTTTCTTACTTTGCCTATTTTTTTCTTTAAATTCAGAGAGGTCAAGTACCTAGAGAAATATCTCTCTGAAAAGGCATCTGTATTTCTGGCAAAACACAAAACCAGAAGCAATAAAGCTTTTCCTTTGTTCACAATCTCAACAGCCATCAATCTCTGATTACTGTTTAAACATCTCTGTAGGTCTATACTTCTTCTGAACAGCCTCTGCTGAGACCAAATTTTTAGGACCCATTTATAAATAGTGGAGCTGTGTAATTTTATTTCATTTCCAATAAAAATCCAACCACCTTTAGCTGACTCCCTGGACGTATGGTATAGACATCAGTTTCAAAAATTACATACCTCACTACAATGCCTGAAATGGATAGTTTGATGCTGAGAATGAATGGCTAAGTGGGAATAAATTATTTAGTAGCCACGATACAAAATGAAATGGCTGTGATTCATTCCTGTCTTGGGAATATGAAGAGTATTTTTGGACAAGAGTGCATTGGGGTAATAGCAAATGGAAATTACACGTAAAATCTGCATGCCTCTTTCTGGTGGTAGCCTTTGAGCCCAGGGACTTTGTCTTTGCATTAGTAGTAAAGAAAAAAAGATGTATGTAGCCTTAAGAATAAGCAACCATAATCCCCCTGTATTACCCAGTGCCGTAGATTAAAGTACTACATCAAACACCCAGTTAACTGCTTATTCCTTCTATAACTTTCCAGGTTCCAACAAGACTAGAAATTCCATAAAATCTTTTTGCTTGTCTTACATAAGTTTTACATAAGGAAAATACAATTGTCTACAATACTCAAGTCTTTAGGACTGAGGAAACTGGGGATAGGAAAGTAAGCTTTCATAACATAGAAACCAAAACAGAACTGGAGGGAGCAACAGGTGAGATCATCCAGGATGCCAGTAATGCTAAAGCAAAGGGCATTCAGGAAAGGAGCTATGGAAAAGAATGCTCCTTTGCCGAGGTTGTTGTACGGGTATGAAGTCTCTAAAGGTCTTACAACATCTTAGTATCTAAATAGAGTAATTTATTTATACAAAGCACATACCTGAAGGAACAAGAGTTCTGAGAGCGACCTTATTCTACAATCAATTATAAATCTAGGCAAACAAAGTCTAAACAAGACAATAACCAAAGCATAGACATCTTAACAAACTAAACCCTAGTAAAACTACAAGCAAAGCATATCATTTATAGCCTCAGGGTAAAGCAACCTCCTATTTCTGTCAGCGTTTCCAACCACTGGGGTCACAATAGCAGAGAGGAATCAATCACAATCTTCAGACAGGGATCTCAGCCGCAGGGATCATGACAACAGAAGGGACACCGAAATTCCGAACCCGCACAGAGCCCTCGTCCGCAGGAACGCGGGCACAATGGGAAATCCCGAACCGCACAGAGTTCCCGTCCATGGGGATCGCATTGGCAGTGGGGGCCCCGAGCCACGCAGGGTTCAGCCACACAGGGTTCCCATCCGGGGGATCACGAGGGCAGTTGGAGGGCCCCGAGCCGCGCAGGGTTCCCATCCGGGGGATCGCGAGGGCAGTTGGAGGGCCCCGAGCCGCGCAGGGTTCCCATCCGGGGGATCGCGAGGGCAGTTGGAGGGCCCCGAGCTGCGCAGGGTTCCCGTCTGGGGGATCGTGTTGGCAGGGGGGCCCCAGGGTCCCTCCCCACTCAGAGTCCCCGGCTGTCCCGACCAGTGCTCCGGCGGCAAGTGCTGCAGGGGAAAAGGAGGGAACCCCGGGGCCCAGATCCCCTAGAACGGGGACCGCGATGTATAATACCTGAAAATCCCGTTTCGGCTCCCTGTCAAGGATCGTTCCTCAGGTTGCAGAAAATGGAGGTTGGATCAATGGATCAAACTGATCAATCAATCGACCCCTGACTGACTGACCCAGAGGCTTTTTATGCCAAATTACAAAATGCATATTCATATTTTTTATCTACACACTAGCCAATCTAAATACAATTCTAAAGTTCGTAAAACTACGAAAATCAGTATCAAAACCTATGCACATAGCATATCTATTAACATAAAACTCTATCTTACTAGCGTAAGGTTCTACCTTGTTGTACATAAAATTCATACTAAAAATTATAAACAGTACTCTACTCTATTTTTGTTGTGTCTATGCTCTATCACTAGGCCTGAAGCTGTGTCCTTCTACACTGACAACTAGGACTTAGGGCATGTGAAATTTAAAGCTGAGGGTTAGATTTCTACTTTATGCATTTAAAGCTTTTATATATTCTAATTTTTCTAAGGGTTTTAATTCTATCTCTGTACTTCTCACTCTCTGTGGAGGATCCATGGAAACATGGACTCCAACACTCCTGTATTTAATATTATACATGTGAGATTTTTTCTAATTAAATAGTAACTTTTCAACTGAAAACACACCTCCTTTGTGCTGTTCTGTTTTTAATAGCTGTGCATTTAAAACCTCCAAAGTCAAAAATATCTCTGTTTAAATTAAGAAAATAATCCATAGGTATAAGATGATTTATCCTAGGTCATAGCTGCACCCCTTGTTTTGTTTGTTTTTTGTTGTTCTGGAGGATTTTTTTGGTCAGTTTGGGTTGCGGTTTTCATTTGTTTTGGGGGGGAGGTTGGTTGGTTGATTGGTTTGTCTTGGTTATGTGATGGTAACGTTTTATTGGTATTATTAGTGGTTGTCAGGTTTTTCCTTGATTTGGTTTTCTGTTGTTTTGGATTTTTTTAATAATCTAACTTTGTGAAATTTGTTGTAACAAATGAGTAAGAATTCTCTACTTGTCAGTTTTCCCTTCAGTCTTTCCCTCTGTAAAGCACCTCATCTCGGTATTTCAGTAAGGCAGGTTGGGTTCGGGTCTCCTTCTGCTAAAAACTGCTTTTGTTGTGCCTCAGTCAGTTATGCTTTGCTGCTGTCCTTCCAGCTGCCTGCCACGCACTCCTCAGGTGCTGGAAAAACTAGGTGTAAAGTGAGCCCAGAGCACTTGCATCCAGAAACCTTCCAGTGGGACCCAGGAGAAATATAAAGCTGCAAGGTGCACAAAAAGAAAATCTGGCTATGTTTCTTAAAGGGAATGATCAGAGGATTTCTGAAAAACCATTAGTGACTTCTGACATCTCAAAACTTTTTTACAAAAGACAGCATATTCTGAAAATACAAGCCTCTGGGGATTACTCCTGTTCATACCACTGCTGTGCAGCAGGTGTAGAGGGCTGTAAGGTCCTCTTAAATATTGCTAAATACAGTAACACATGAAGAAGAATTATTTGATAGAAATTTACTATCATAACAACTTCCAGTAATAAAGGTCTTAAACATGGAAGGAAACTCCAAGATGCAGCTTTCCCCACACAAATGTATTTTTCAAAACTAAAAAGTGAGTCTCTTGTACATTATAGAAGAGGTCAGCCTCTTTAAAACAAACCCAAATACCAAGCTGGAATGCTTTAAAATTACAAACAGCTAATCCACAAGCAACCAAGCTAAAAAGGCTTGCAAAGCTTTGCTCTTCCCCAGGAAAGACTGAGGAATGTGTACAGCAATACATACTGGGGCTATAAGAAAACTTCACATTTAAAGATGGTTTCTGTTGTACTCATCTCTTAAAACACCTGACTTGGGAGTCTTTTCAGAGAAGCTAACTTGGTCCCCTCCTATATATGTCTAGAAGTTTCACCTTTTGACAATTTTATATCATCTGTAGTTTCTAATTCTTAAAAGTTAATTAGAAAATGCTAGTGTTATAAATTAGGGCCGGGAGAGCTTCTTCTCCTTTAAAATGCCTTTATTGAATTCAGCTCTTGGGGTGGGGGCTTGAGGGGTCCACGCTGCCATGTCCGCTGCTCCCAGGTTGACATCAAAGAGGAGGAGGAGTTTGGTCCTGTTGTTGACGACGGCAGGTCCGGGAGTCTCATCCTCACGGGAAACATCAGGAGACCTCCCCGAATGGCTCTTGGTCTAGGGTCCTCATTGTAGTTGAGCACTATATTCCATAGGATGACACAAGCGGTCTGCTTCAGTCAAAAGCTAGCTCTTTCCCTCATCAAGTGGAATGGTTTATTTGCTTAACTTCATTCTTGGCTCACTAATTGAAGGCGTTATGACTCTCGGTTAGGTTAAGTACAGTCTAATTTGCATATTTCATATGCGTAACTGCCATTTTGTGAGGTACGGGTGGTCGAAGGTGCCACTCAGGTCTAGTGCGAAGTGATGACGTGAAGTGGTTTGTAGGTGGAGGCGAAGGCAGGAGCAGCAGGGGCAGTTCCCCGGAAACTGGGAAGGGAAAGAAAGGGATACATGGAAAGGGCAAGGTATACACAGGGAAACTAAAGGGGAATACAATAACAAGATAATACAGTTAACATTCATGAACAATAAACAACAAGAGAAACATCAAGGTAAACAGCAATAAGGTAAGCATCAACAACAAGCTAAGGCTTGATGGGTTTTTCTGGCCTGTATTTCCTACAAGTCGCCCCTTTTTTCTTTTGTTCGGATTAGGTATCCACATCAATTGGCTATTTCAGGCTCTTCTTGGGGATAAAATTTCCTTAATCTTTGGTATTGGTCATAGATCTGTTTTGCACTTCCTAATTTGTGGGATTGGACAATCATTGTTTTTCTCATTTTATTTGGGATAGATGATCCAGTTTGAAGGATTGATACTACTTTTTGTTGCCTTCTGTGGAAAGCGTAGCGACCTGGTTATGAGAGCTGGCATGGCAGCCTGACCTCACTGGGGCCACTGACACGCTGACACCAATGTGGTGGATGGCAAATGGCATTTATTGGAACAAAACTTGGGGTTATGTAACTTGGGTTGGTTATGCCTTGCCCTTTTTGTTGGGCCATATTGGGCACAGCCATAAAGGGGCATAACTAAGTAAAACTGGGTGGTGCAACTGGCGTATTGGGTAACATTGACCACAAACGGGGAGGGACCCTCTCTGCCCGTGACAGCCCGATTTCTTCCAAGGGCTTCCCTGTCTACCACATTTCCCCCCCCTCCTCATGATTAAAAGGTACATTTTAAGCAAAAAGGGGGTATAGAACATGGGTATAGAACTCAGCAACAACAGGGTGTGTAACAAGTGGTTAACATACATAACTGTTATCTAAACATTAACAGATAGAAATTCTGCGAGGTTAGTACAAACTGGGATTCATAAAAGCAGTCGCAGGTGGTCAACAAACAGAATGTTTGCTCTTTGCAAGCGGCCCTTAATAAAGGCAACTAACTTGTTTAGAATGCGGAGCCCAAGAAGCAGAACAAGTAATGTCATGGTGAAAGGTCCTATTAGGGAGGATATCAGGGTGGCCAGCCATGGGGTGTGGTTGTACCATGATTCGAACCAGTTTTGTCTGGCCTCTCGGTCCTTTTTTCTTTGGTTAAGTCTTTCCCTGAGTTCAGCCATGGAGTCATGGATGACTCCTATGTGGTTGGCATAGAAGCACCACTCCTCTTTGAGTAAGCCCAGTCCATATCTATTTTGCAGCACTACTGTTACAAACGAGGCCAGGACTCAGATGGAAAAATAAAAAAATTTCCTCGTTTATTCTATTAACTACCAAAGACGGGAGCCCAGGATAAGCCCAGGCTCCTCACAACAAGCCAGAGAACACATACAAAACAACAGTGTAACAATTCAGTACACTGGGTGCTTCTTTGGATATATTGTGTCCGCCAGAGAATGCTGGCAGAGCTCCAACACTCCCTTTTAACTGCTCCTGTCTTCCTCTGATTGGGGTGCTTAGGATCCTCTCTCTGATTGATCAGTTGTCTAGGGTTTGATTGGTTTATAATGAAAGTCATCCTGGACCAATCATTCTGCCAGGGCGTCGAGTGATTGGTCCATTGCCCCTACCAATCCAGGCTCTTGCTTTTTGATGCTGCCTGCATGATGGCATCTGTGGAGCTATTCTTGTTGTCACAGTTCCAGCGTTTACAGACACATTACTAACTCATACCTCAAACATGCAAACTTAAGAACTGTTACTTATAACACCCCAGAAACATTTATCACAAACTTATAACACTACCTCAGAAAGAGATGAGATAGGCTTTTCTAAAAAGGAGATTGATTTCTCTATGCATTGTAAGTCTTCACCGATAACTGCCTGCAGTTGGGAGAATCCTTGATGTTGGGTGACAAGAGCTGAGACGCCGGTAACTGTGCCAGCAGTTCCCAAACCAAAGAGCATCACCTCCCTTTTCTGTAGTCTAGGGGATTCTTCCCAAAACTGGAACATCTTATCTCCTGGGTGGTAAAAGACTCTGGGAATGATAAGAACTTGTACACAGAACTCTGTGGACATGTTAAATGCAGGCAGGTATGCACACAGATTGACCCTTGTTTGATGGCAAAACCCACATTGCTGATGGGGGGACAGAATCGCCCATCTATAGGACTTCTGGGGAGGTGTGATTACTTCAGTGCAAAGATCACCTCTTTGCTTGGCTATGGTTATGTAGCCATAAAAAGTGCCTTGGCCAATGATATGATCTAGGGTGATTCTCCTTCGAGGGGTGTCCCACTTGAATTGGGATTGGTCAACTAAGGCAGAATAGCTCAGTGACGCGTTTAAAGCAACTCCTTCATAAAAAGGGGGTTGTGCATCAAGGCACAGCCAGCAGGAGTCGGTCAAGCTTGGGCTACTTTGGTTCAGTGAAAGGAAGGCAGCTTCTAGCATGTCGCGGTGTTACTCTCTTCTGTCCCAGGGCACACAGCGGCCAGGGGTGCGACACCTTCCCCCTGGGGGGCTCTCACCTCCCCACCTAGGGACTCCGAGATTCTCGGCAGTGTCTATTTTGGGCGCAGAGATGGAGTGGAGACGAGAACGGGTCTCAGGGTGACGACGGAAGGGAGGGCGATTAAAGGAAGGCGTAGAACCGGGGACAGATCCAAGGACCGGAAAAGAAGGAGAGGCGTGGGAAAGTGGGTCCCAAGCGGCGTGCGCATCGCCATCTTGGAGGGGAGAGCCTGCCTGACCCAAGTTAATGGCGGCTGGCTCAGGGGACAGACAAGGGTTTAGGAAAGTCTGAGGGATTGAGGTTACGGGGGGCTTCACAGAAGCCACAGGAGAGTCTATGGGAGAGGGGCCCAACACAACCGAATTTTGACACAGCGTGTGGTGGTAAAGAGCCTCCTTAATTACAACACAAACAGCCTTTAACTCATCTTCCCAAATCAAATTTTCCCAAAAATCCCAAAACTCAGTTTTAAAGAAATCATCAATTGGGGTCCCTGGGAAAACCCCAAAAATCAACA
Organism: Prinia subflava; assembly: GCF_021018805.1. Lineage (NCBI taxonomy): Eukaryota > Metazoa > Chordata > Aves > Passeriformes > Cisticolidae > Prinia > Prinia subflava. The sequence goes on along the minus strand of NC_086283.1, from coordinate 93,477,753 downwards.
TTATTATCCTTTTAAAATCTTTTTTCTTAAATTTTCTCCCATAATTTCTTAAAATAAATTTAAACCTAACATAAACATCTCGCTGTCTACTCAACATTCTCTGCTCCATTATCTTTTTCCCTTCCACTCTCCCTCCTCCTGCCAAAGATGTGCCCCGTGACTTACTCTTGGTTACAGGGGATGAGAGTGAAAGGAATGGGTTGGTGAGCCTACTTCCCTCCCCAAAGGCTTTCTCTCAGGTAACTTATTGCAGTTCCCCCGTTGGGGCCGAGCAGGGGCAGTGAGGACTCAAAACACTCACTCAAGCTGCCACTGATCTGCCACAGACACCCGTAAGGCCTGGACAGTAAGCTACCGACAATCCACCCTGTTTTCCTTTGGGAGAGGAATTCCCTACCGGCCTGGCCAGTTCCCCCAAACGATAGGGACCTAAAACCTGCGCGTTGTTGGGGCGTGACCCCAGAGCCTTACCCGTTCCAGGTGCTTGGTCCTCGCAGCACCTCGGCTCCACGCAGGCTCAGCTGGTGTAAGTCCCCCCAGGTGGACCACCCTGGCGCTGGATCTAGCAATTCTCGGCTCACCACACCTCCCGCAGCTGATCAGGTCGCAGGTCTCGATGACACGTGCCGAGGGCTTCTTTTCTGTTCCCGGCTTGCCGCCCCCGTGACTGGATCTCTGCGAGTCCCTTACGCCAGAGACCCCAGCCACAGTGCGCCTCTGTGCCTTCCCTCCAAGGCACCGTACCTCGCAAGGGCCTTCTCGGCGAGCTTTCTCCTTCATCCTCGGGTACACACCCCCACTGGGGGCAGGGCAGGCACGAAGGAGTCCTGGAACCGCTCCTGCCTTTCGGTTCCTCTCCGGAGTCAAAGAGTCCCGTGCCGCTGATGTTCTTCCCTCCCTTTTCCTTGGTGAGGCAGGCGGCCTCGAATTTGCCCGTTTAATTCCTCAGAAGAGGCAGGGAGGCCCCTCGTTGGACGCCAGGATGTTGTGGTGTGTGACTCTCTTCTGTCCCAAGGCACACAGCAGCACAGGGGTGCGACACCTTCCCCCTGGGGAGCTCTCACCTCCCCACCTAGGGACTCCGAGATTCTCGGCAGTGTCTATTTCGGGTGCAGAGATGGAGTGGAGACGAGACGGGTCTTGGGGTAAACTGAAGAGGTTTATTAAGGAGATGAGCAACTGAAAGGCAAGACCCCAAGAAGCCCCGAGCAGGGCTCGGGCAGTGGGTTTTATACCACAAGCTTAGCGGAGAGGTAAAGGGAGTGGTAAAGTTACAACAACCAATTGGGGTTTGTATCTAGGGTGTTACATCAGTGGGCAAAGCTAACAGAAACCAATCCAGGATATGTGGGATGGGTTTACATAAAGCGGGAACAGTGATGGACAGATAACTGAAAGTTACATAACATAACAGGTGCACACATCAATTAAAGCAACTGAGGGAGACAAAGGAATATTAATGAGGGGAGTAGGGGTACATAGAACTGGGTTTAGGGCACATAAAGCAGGAAAATGGGGTACACAAAACTGAGTTATTGCAGCAAATATGAAATCATAATAAACCTAAAATAATGCACCGCCACACTAGCATGCGAAACAAAGGTCCTTGTGTGGTCATGTCTGGTTTGTTAACATGGACTAGGAGATTAGATGGAGAGGGCATGGCTTTCAAGGGGTGTGGAAAGCTAGTGACAGCCAACATAGTAGGAGGAGCAGTTAGCAAACTTAGAGAGGGGATTTTGGTTGCTAGGCTGTGCCTTGCTGCTTGAGATGCAGGAGACACTGGGAATTTGATTATTTGTACATTTGTAAATATTCTTCTTAGTATAAACACTGACCATGTTCAACCTAAGATCCATCCGGGGTCAGTTGGCTGCAGAACTGTCATCTTATAATATGAGCAGTGGGTTTTGGACCTGTCTACATAGCTGGAATATGCTACTATTGGATATTGACTACAACCATCAGGGGCTTCAGTGACTTCCAAAAATTTACCAGCCGTGTTAGGTCACCAACCGCTCTCAGAGTTGCTAACAATGGTCTCGCACCCCCAGTAACCACAATATCCATATCTGGGATACTTACACCAGGGTTTCATGGGGTTAGAAGCTGGATACCAATAAGTTTGGTAATGATATGTAATAACACTAACTTGATGATAGTCAGGACCAAACATGTCACTTAATTTAAACTCTCAGGATGGGGCCCCTGCTGTAATTGTTTCCCTTATCATTGCTTTGTTATCCTGGAATCTTAAAACCCACCTAAATGGCTGGTGAGAATAAAATTCTGGATTAGATTGTGTCATGACTGCAAGTTCTAAGAGCAGGAACAGAAGAAGGTAGTGTTTTTGCTTAGGTCTCACCCACGGGGCACTCCTGGTCAGCAGAGTACTCTGCTTTCTTCTTTTGGTTCCCAGTCTATGGAAGTGCTTCAAATTCAAGCCGTGTAATTAAAAGCTCAGAGTTTTTGTTAGTTTCTTTCTGGATATCTGGTTTGATGAACTTAAGTGGGCACCATTTAATGGCATCATCCTTTTTCACAGCGGCATAGCTGCGACCCATGAAGACTAATTTCCACCCTGGTTCCCAGTCTCCTAACTCGGTCCTGATTATGACAGGTGGGCCTTCTTCTAATGCCTGAGTGGCCCAGTGCCTACGAACAGGGCTTTGAGTTGCGTCTCCCCTAGAAAATTGGTTCAGTGCTAAAAGCGCTGTGGCTAACACACGTGCCTGATCACCCGGGGGAATGGTAGTAGTGAAACCCTCTGCTTTTGCTAATACTTCAGTCTTTGTCTTTAAGGTTTGTTTTGCCCTTTCAACAATAGTCTGTCCTGTGCTGTTGTAGGGAATGCCTTGTAGTGACGTGGCCTGGCGGTGTCCACTGAAGGCCACTGACCACCTGTGGTCAGCTACCGCAGATCTTCGGGGTGCCGCGTCCTTCCACGGCGAGTCGTCCTTAAAAGGACGCTCCCTCACCTCAGAGGCACAGGTGATCACTCCCCAGTGATCAGCTCTCTTGTGAGAGTGGTTGCCAAGGCAACCGAGCTCAGAGGCTCGCAGTGCCCTCTGAGGAGGAGCGGGTGGAACTGCTCAGCTGAGCAGTTCTCCTCTTCAAGCGGCGCAGGAAGGAGAGGCGAGAGCCAGAAGGATTCTCCAGAGTCTTCTTTATTCAGGAACCGACGACGCCGAAGAACCCCGAGGGTTCAAAATGCCCTGCTTACATAGGGACTGAAGGAGGCAGGGCCTGCTACTAGGGCCAATGAGAACGTGGATTGAAAAACCAACCAATCAGGGGAAGGATCCAAAATGTACCAATCAGGGTGCGGGATAACAGGGAAGTGTAACTTTAACCAATGGGGGATAAACAATTAACACGGGGGCAAGGGCTCATGGGATTTTGCTCTAGGGAGGTTGCCCTAACAAACAAGAACCTGAACTAGGGAGACTCCCCAAAGAGATCATTGTTGGTTCACAATTCCCTTTCCTTCCAAGGGAGAGTGCTACTCTTCTGGAGGGCCTCTTGGCTCCCACATTGTACTAAGGTGATAATTCTGTAGCTGACTTCGAGGTGAAGTTGGTGCCATTGTCTGTTTTAATCTGCTTTGGGATGCTGAGCCACACCATAGCTGTTAGCCAATGCAGAATGGTCACTTCAGAATTTGGTTTGAGATGCTGGGTGGCCACAATCATCCCACTGTGAGTGTCCACTGTGACCGCGAGCCACATGTGGGATTTCAGGAGCTGGCAAAGGGTGAAGTCTGACTGCCAGACTTCCCAGGCCCTAAGGCCTCTGGGTGTCGCGGTGCCGTCACTGAAGCCCCTCGGCTTCGCCCCGAGCTAGCCCAGGCACCGGAGCAAGCGTGGGTAAGAGCTGCCCCTCAGCACTCACTGAGGAGTCAGCCCTCGTGGATTCTTTTCCCTGAGGGAAGCCTCACGATGAAAAGATGTATCGGGCGATGATGCAGAGAGGAAGAAAGGAGGATCCAGCCAGACAGACAGTTAAACAGTAACTTTACTCTTCAGCAACACTGTCGGGGCCAGGCGGGGCTGGACCCAGACCAGACTGGATGGATAACAAAGGAATACACCGGCTTATAAGCTCTCAGGGAAGGGGAGGAGAAATGGGAGTTCCTCTTTGTGGCCACCAATGAAAACTTATCACTAAGGAGAAAAGGGGAGGGGTTGCAAGCCTTGAACCAATTGGGGAGTAGGGGAGGGATAACACAGTGGCGGGAAAAAGGGGAAAGGTAACATGTAACATAAGTGAGCTAAGAATAGGAGCTTGTAGGGAGGATGTATCAACTTATGAATTTCAATTAGGGGGGTTTACACAGAACATACAGCAGTATTGGACCCACCAGCTTTTTTTAACATATCTAAATCCATTCCAATTGGTAAACCACCCACATGTCCTTCAACTCTGCTCTATCTCAAAACCCTTTCTTCATTGTCCTTCTTCCAGCTCCCTCTCTCGCTTCCTTAGGTCTCTCTTCAAATCTTCTCCCTCGTCTGTCCTTCTTTTTTCTGACACAGTCCTTCAAAGCACTTACTTTCACCTGCTTATACAGTCCAGCTTTCTCTGGAGGGTCCAACTGGGGTTTAACATACAGAAATGGGGAAAGTTCAAACTATCCACACCACCACATCTCCCCCTTTTTTATTTGTTTGTGTTCATTTGAGATTTCGCACTAAATGTCCAAATTGAGGGGGGTCCACCAGGTATTCAGAGTTGGGGTAGCTCTCAGCAAACCATCTCTGCTGCGTTGGCCATTCTCGCTGTGGGAGACTCTGCACATCATCGGTCGCTTCATCCTCATCAACCGGGTCTCCTTCAGCTTCCACAAACTCATTAGGGCCATTTTCGATCGCTACCTGGTGGACTTCCGGCGTTCTGGATGCGGTGGTGGAGGACGAAATTAAATTTGTCATCATCCTTTTTATCAACCCAAGGCTTGCAACTGCAACTAAAAGCACAAAGATAATTAACAGAATAGTTTTAAGGATTGATCCGGTCCACCCAGAGATTCTCCAGCCTTTGAATAGGTTGCTGAGCCAGTCCCCATACTCCTGCTTAATGCTTCCTATCATATCCTCCAATTGTCTGAGTGCCTCGCGAGTTCCCTTGGCCTTGGATGTTAAGTTAAAGCAGCAGAGCCCCTCAAACTCCTCACACGAATGACCGTGGAGGACCAAGAGGTAATCGATGGCATCTCTGTTCTGCAAAGTGGCCTGCCTGGTTATTTGCTCATCTTCCAGGAGGTTACTCAGGGCCTTTGAAGTCAAACGTGATTGTTTCGCTACCCAACACTCAAGGTGTCCCAATTCTCCGAGGGTTTTGGCAGTGGCAACCCACGGCGCAAATACTGTGATTGCGATGCCTTTCGATTTACTCCAATGGATAATTTCCTCATCGCAATCATCGGCCAATTTTTTGAGGGTGTAATCTTCCCTCTTTTTTCGGGGGGCCAAATGCTGTGCACCATTTGTCACGTTCTCTTTGAGCCAATCTAGAATTTGTGATTTATTGGGGGTGAACAACCCGAGGCGCCCGAAGGTGCACGGGCCTCTGGAAAGGTGAGAGGGGATGCCAGCCCAAGCATGGTCGCCACAGATTAAAAACATGCTCTTAGGGAGCTTCCTCGGTTGGGCCAGGACCGCTTCAAAATCTCTCACGGGCTCGGGGAAGTAGTCTCGAGTGTAAACCCTACACCAGCTTGACTCCCGATAATGAGGCTTATGTTGTCTAAAGAACTTATCACTGGGCCTAAGTTCACTCTTGACGATGTGGAAACAGAAGCTCGCCCGTGCCGAACCTAAGAGCTCCAATTCCTGTGGCTCTGCATCTAATTTTTCTAGGATGTTAAAATAATTGAACCATGCTGCCAATTTTCCTCTTTTCCAATGTCTGATTTTGTAGGCAAAGTGTTTGAGAGAAGCCGGCATTTCGGCCTCCCCAAACGGGATCCCCACCAGGCAGGAGGCCATCGGGTTCGCGGCACCCGCTTGATTTAAGCAGATGTGGTCCTGGCCGAGTGACTTTGCCAGGACCGCCCAGACGTTCTCCTGTGGTTGCAGGGCGATCCACGCCTGGGCGACGAGCAGGAGACTGGCAATCAGGACTGCGGAACGGATGACATCCATCGCTTTCTCCGGGGGGCGGATCTAAACCAAACTTTACAAGAACAAATTATCAGAAAGGGGTAAATCAGAAAGAAAAGGTTCTCCCCAACTGTTGAACAATTTCTCCTCCCCTGGGTCACTGGACTGGCGCCTCTTACGGCGGAGGGCCGCCGAGGCAACTTGCGGTTTCTCATTGTCCCGGACTTTGGACTTTCTTTCTACATAAGGTTTTACCCACTTGGAGGGTACCCACTTTGGCCCAGCATCGGTGAGGACGCAGGCGTACCCACGCCCCCACGTCATTAACGTCAGTGGGCCCTCCACTTTCCCCGTTTCTGGAAACCTCACTAATACTGGGGGATGCTGCTGACTCACCTCCCAGTCGCGTCTGCTGTTAAAGTGGCGCACAACGGGCGGGTCGAGCTTCTCGTAGCTGCAATTTAGAAAATTGATGACATAAAGCGCCCTGGCCAATCGAATTGCTGGAACTTCGACTTTCAAGACTGGTCTTTGTTGTTGGAGGACCCGCTTGATGTTTTGGTGTGTCCTCTCAACAATGGCCTGACCCGTGGGGGAGTGAGGGATGCCTGTCTTATGCTCAACTCCCCATTGCTGCAGGAAATCTGCAAGCTCCCTGGAAGTATACGCAGGGCCGTTGTCAGTTTTGATTCCCTTGGGGATGCCCATAAACGAGAAGGCCTGAACAAGGTGTTGGATGACGTGAGAGGCCTTCTCCCCTGCGTGAGCGGAGGCGTAGACCAGACCAGAAAAGGTGTCAACTGACACATGCACATACCGGAGTCGACCGAACGCCGCCACATGGGTGACGTCGGTCTGCCAGATCTCACAGCTTCCCAGACCTCTGGGATTGACCCCGGCGTGCATGGTCGGCACAGAGTGGGACTGGCAAGACGGGCATGAAGCCACGATTGCCCTGGCCTGCTGCCGGGTGATGCGAAAGCGGCGGACCAGAGCTGGAGCATTTTGATGAAAAAGAGCATGACTGAGCTGCGCCTGCTGAAAGACGTCAGGCAGGGGGGAGTTTGTCACAGGGGCAGCAAGAGCATCCGCTCTCCTGTTACCCTCTGCAACAAATCCCGGCAGATCAGTGTGGGACCTTGTGTGCATGACGTAAAAGGGATGCTCTCGGTGGGACACAAGCTTTATCAGCTTCGAGAGCTGCGCGTAAAGCGCGTTGTTGGAGACCTGCTGAAGTATGGCCTGATCGGCTCTGGAAACTACCCCCGCTACGTACGCGGAGTCGGTAACAATGTTTAAAGGTCCGGGAAACATCTCTAATGCCCTGACGACAGCGGCCAACTCAGCAACTTGAGGCGAGCCCTCAATTGTTTCAACATCTTGGTCCCACTGCTGAGTTTCGGGATCCTCCCAAGTCATTACTGACTTGTGAGAAGCCCCGGACGCGTCGGTAAAAACGGTCAGAGCTTGGAGTGGTTTCTGACTTCGGACACTTCTCAATGCCAATTTGAAATCTAGGTCCGCATTAAACAATTTGTGGGCCGGCCGATGAATTGAAATTTGGCCCGTAAAAGAATCCAGAGCGAATTGCAATGCTTCGTTATTTTGAAGCAGAGTCTCCAGCATGGGTTTGGTAATCTGGCCCGACGACAATTTGAGGGGAAGGTGGATGCACTCAAAGTCCACACCGGCCAATTCGCAAATCCGCGTTCGCGCTTTGCGAATCAGCTCAGCCATGATCTCCTGTGGCTTTGTCAGTCTTTTGGGCCGGTGGTGGCTGAGGAAGACCCACTCTATTATGAGAAGTGGATCCCGTCTGCCATGGCCCGCGCCGTCTTGATGTGTGTATGATGTTACATGTGAGTCCCACTGAAAAATGACCCCACAGAGATGTGGCAACTTACCCATCACGACAAATCGGAAGGGTAAGCTGGGGTCGCACCTGTGCGCTTGGCGTGATGACAGCGCCTGTTGAACCTTTTCTAGTGCTGCTTTGGCCTCCGTGGTAAGAACCCTGGGAGAACAGAGCTCCTCTCCCCCTTTCAATAAATTGAAAAGGGGCGCCAGGTCCTCTGTAGAGAGACCCAGCCAGGGCCTTACCCAGTTCAATTCACCACAGAGACGATGGGCGTCCGCAAGGGTCCGAACCGATGTCCGGATGGCCAATTTTTGCGGAACAATGGTCCGCCGTCCAATTTCAAGCCCTAGGTATTTCCAAGGTGGCATCCGCTGAATCTTCTCAGCTTGCAGCTCGAACCCTGCAGCAACTAACACATCTGTTACACGGGTGAGTACCATATCCAGTTCATTGTCTGTTGGGGCGCAAACGAGGATATCATCCATATAATGAAGGATGATAGCCTCCCCCGCGGCTGCGCGCACAGGTTGCAGCAAGGAAGCGATGTACAATTGGCACATCACTGGAGAGTTCTTCATTCCTTGTGGAAGGACCCTCCAGTGGTACCTCTTCCTTGGGGCCGCTCGGTCGATGGTGGGTACCGAGAAGGCAAAACGCGGCGCATCATCTGGATGAAGGGGAATTTGGAAGAAACAGTCCTTTAAATCAATTACTGCCAGATTCCAATTTTGGGGCAACATGGCCGGGGACGGCATTCCCGGTTGGAGAGAGCCCATGTCTTCTATTACATTATTAATTTGTCTGAGGTCGTGGAGAAGGCGCCAACGCCTTCCGTCACTCTTCCGAATGACGAAGACGGGCGAGTTCCAGGGGGAATTCATTTCCACGATGTTCCCCTTCTGGAGCTGCTCCTCCACGAGCTCGTTGAACGCCTTTAGTTTTTCTTTAGAAAGCGGCCACTGATCAATCCACACCGGATCATCAGTTTTCCAATTTAGCCTCAGGATTGGGCACTCCTCAGTGACCGCTAGGCAAAAAACCTGAGATGGTGGGGGGTCTGGGATACTGATTGTGACTCCCCACTGTGACATGAGCTCTCTGCCAAGCAGAGGCCGTTCATACTTGCAAACGAAAGGACGTGTAAAGGCCAATTGTCCTTTCAGCCCCGTAAATTTCACCATGTGCTTAGATCTCCGTGCCGATTGGAAACCCCCAACTCCAGAAATGTTTGCGGGCGCGTCCTCCAAGGCCCAATGTGACGGCCACTCCCGGGTGGGAATGATCGTCACATCTGCACCTGTGTCAAACAGAAGACCTCTGTTAAATGTTTCATCCCCAATGGACATTTTGCAATTTATAATAGGTTTATTCTCAGTAATTACATGCACTGTGCTAACAGATGGTGTCTTCTCAAGTGGCCTATAATCGGGGTAGACTTGGTATTGTTCAGGCCTGGAATGGGGAATGGCCTGGGCTACTATCTGTCCTGATGGGTAGAAACTTGGGGGATGTGTTGTGCGCAGCCAGACATCGAGGAACCTGGGATCACCCTTGTAGGTTCCCGGGTACACCTCAATGTCCTGCGGAGTGTTCTTGCAATCCCCAACGACAATGAACTTACCTTTTTGGTGGAAAGGCCAGTCCAGAAGGTCATCGCAGTTGACGCGAACTGGGTGCCAAAAGGTTTCCGTCAAGTGGCAGCCCTTGATGAGTCGCAGCCTGTAAGGTTTACAGAAACGGGAGAATGTCAAGTCCGGGAAGCCTCCATCCTGTGAAGGATAGAGGAGGTGCCAGTCTGAAATTTTTGTGCCTGTCCAGTGACCCCCAAAGGCAACTAGTGCCTTGTCTCCTGCTGTGCCCACCCCGTTGGGGTCTTCGTGCCGGGTGGGCCCGCACTCCCCCCCTAGTTTTTTTGGGAAGGCTCGGAGCTGGTCTGCTGTGTCTGAGATTTAGCCAGTGGGTTGTGTGGGCACTGGCTAATAAAATGCCCCTTTTCATGGCATAAAAAGCATTCGACGCGCGCTTTGGCTGGAACGGGCGCCGTCGGCCTGCGAGGTGGTGGGCGTCGAGGAGTAGTATCTTCTGCCGCGTGCACTTTGTGAGCTCCTTGCTTGCTGGTCGTGGTCAGCTGCTGTTGCAGAAATGGGACCTTCTGCTGACACACCTGGAGCATCACCTGCAATGTCCTCGGAGGCTCTGGAGGGAGACTTAGAATGGCCTGCTTGCATAAATTATTCGCATTAGTGAACACAATCTCCTCTAGAATTCTCCTCCTGGCGACCCCATCTGCCACCTGGATCTCCAGAGCTCTGGACATTTTATCAACGAAGTCCACGAATGACTCCGCGTCTCCCTGTCTGATTTGGGTGAAGGGTGGAAGGGGTGCACGAGGCTGCATTGTGAAAAACGCCTTGCAGGCTATGTCTTTAACTTTGGGCAGAACAGCAGATGGAATCAATAATGCTTGAGCCTCAGGGGACTCAAAGGAACCCTCCCCGCCCAGCAATTCGACTGAGAGGGGATTCCCCTCCTCATCGATTGCCGGGAGAGGCAGGTGCGGCAGCTCTTCCCGTAGGGCTTGCCTAAAGGCGGCAAGCCACAATTCATATTCCGCTGGTGTCATTAAGCATGAAAACAACTGCTTTAAATCTGCGGGAAGAACTGTTGCAGCTGCCAAATCCGCGTGAAGGAGGCTGCGGAAGTATGGACTCTCTCTCCCAAATTCCTTGTGCACCTTACACAAATCTCTAATTATACTTTGTGAAAAGGGTTGCCAATTCGGTTTTGGATCGCCACCGCCGCGAGTCCTTCGGTAGGTGACAGGTGCAGCTGAGAGATGTACTTCCTGTTTTTCCTCGCTGTTGTCTTCCGGTCCCATAGCGTGGGAACCGGAAGAGGCAGCGTGGGAAAATTTGTCGCAAAATGGCGTCCTTCCGGGGCGTGGGGAAGGGCTCGGCTCCGCCTTCGGGGAGGAGGTGGGAGGAGCGTCAGTGGGAGGAGAAGGAGTAACCAAAGGCGGGGTTTGTGAGGTCACAGAGGGTGGGAACTCCTGGTATGTGGGAGGGGTTGAGGGAGGGGCCATGGGAGGAGAAAAGGAGGGAAAAGTGGGAGTGGATGTGGGAGGGACTAAGGGGTAAAATGGGTTGGGCGAGTAAAAGGGGTTTGACGGGTATGAGGGGGTTGGGTCGAAGAAGGGATTGGGTCTTGGGGGAGGGGGGCGAGGAGGAGGGGTAGGGAAATGGCGCGAACGGGCGCCATCTTGTGTGCCACAGGCGCCATTTTGTGGCTCCTGTGACGCACTTAAATCTAACTTTGGGTTTGCAACTGGGAGATTTGGGGGAAGGAGAGGGTCCCCGAGCCGCTTGTCCAGGGCGACTCGAGGATGCCTCAGCAGTCCGGACAAGACTGCTGAGGCTGGGGGATCGGGAATTCCGTCGAGAGCTTGGGCTGGCAGACCGATGGTCTGCAGCCCTCCGCAGAATTCCTTTCTGGGGAACACTGGGAGAGGGAGAAGGGGATCGGGAAACCGGGGCAGGTGGTCGCGGTGGCTTTACTCGCAATTGAGAGCTCTCATAAATCGTTTTAAATTTGACAATTAAGAACATAAAATCACGGGGACAATCCGAATCAGCCACTCTTTTTTCAATTGCCTCCCAATAGCGGGGGCTCTTAACCAGCTCTTCGGAAGTATTCCGAAATTGCGAATAAAGCCAGCGGACCAACTTTTTGAGGGAACCACGCGAAAACTTAACTTGGTTCTCCTCTAACGTTTTAACTAAAACATAAAAAACCCCTTTCTCGGTGGTCGAAAGGGAAGCACCCATTTCCCTGATGTAAAGGGACCACCGCTACCCAAGGCTGGAAAAACGCAAAACAAAATGAAAACACAAACCGCCGCGACTTAAAAGCCGAAACCAACTGCACTCTCTACGCGCCACCAAAACCTCCTGGCGTGCGACGGGCTCACGCGTCCCCGAAAAAACACTTTGCCCCCCCCCCTCCGGGCGCTTCCCCGAGAGCGGACAGGAGCAAACCAACAGAACAAACACGAACTAAAAGAACCAAAAACTGCCTGGGCACGACCAGTCCCGAGGGCGAGGCCCCAAACGTCCCCCCCTCGGTCCCGCGCGGACTTCTAGTTTCGGAACCTCCCCCCGTGGCCCAGGGAGAGGGTCCTGACGCGTGCCCCCGACAGTGGGTGCTTACCAGCAGCCTTGGGGTGACTCTCTGCCCTCGGGAGACTCCACAGAGAGTGCTGTCCGCGAAGCTACCTCCCGGATCTGTGCGGAGCGCTCCTCCGAGGAGGCTGCTCGACGCACAGCGGTGGGACCGCCCTGGATCTGTGCTTCAAGGCCCTGCGCCTGGTGCAGGCACCTCCGATCCGTTCGGGGGCCACAAAGAAGGAAGACCCAAGCCTCCACGGAGACTTGAGGCTTCACTTCAGGGCCCCACGTTGGGCGCCAGCCACTTGTCGCGGTGCCGTCACTGAAGCCCCTCGGCTTCGCCCCGAGCTAGCCCAGGCACCGGAGCAAGCGTGGGTAAGAGCTGCCCCTCAGCACTCACTGAGGAGTCAGCCCTCGTGGATTCTTTTCCCTGAGGGAAGCCTCACGACGAAAAGATGTATCGGGCGATGATGCAGAGAGGAAGAAAGGAGGATCCAGCCAGACAGTTAAACAGTAACTTTACTCTTCAGCAACACTGTCGGGGCCAGGCGGGGCTGGACCCAGACCAGACTGGATGGATAACAAAGGAATACACTGGCTTATAAGCTCTCAGGGAAGGGGAGGAGAAATGGGAGTTCCTCTTTGTGGCCACCAATGAAAACTTATCACTAAGGAGAAAAGGGGAGGGGTTGCAAGCCTTGAACCAATTGGGGAGTAGGGGAGGGATAACACAGTGGCGGGAAAAAGGGGAAAGGTAACATGTAACATAAGTGAGCTAAGAATAGGAGCTTGTAGGGAGGATGTATCAACTTATGAATTTCAATTAGGGGGGTTTACACAGAACATACAGCAGTATTGGACCCACCAGCTTTTTTTAACATATCTAAATCCATTCCAATTGGTAAACCACCCACATGTCCTTCAACTCTGCTCTATCTCAAAACCCTTTCTTCATTGTCCTTCTTCCAGCTCCCTCTCTCGCTTCCTTAGGTCTCTCTTCAAATCTTCTCCCTCGTCTGTCCTTCTTTTTTCTGACACAGTCCTTCAAAGCACTTACTTTCACCTGCTTATACAGTCCAGCTTTCTCTGGAGGGTCCAACTGGGGTTTAACATACAGAAATGGGGAAAGTTCAAACTATCCACACCACCACATCTGGGGTTAACTCTGCTGGTCCACAAGGATTATTTCTGGCAATGTGGGCACGTGGTTACAACATATTTGGCATCCACGACCGAAATTCCACATCGCTTTGACAGTGCCTTGGCTCCTATATGGAGTGATTCGTGGAGTTGGCGAGCTTCTTGCAAAGTCCATATCCCTCTGGCTGCGGCATCCGCCTTATCATTGCTGATTTGGAAGTAACCTTTAACTGGATTGTGCCATGACCTGGGTTGTGGCTGTTAACATGGACTTGCCTTAACATTGACTTCTTCAGTTAAGTCACTGTAAAGTGGCTGTGCAGACTGGTTCTTTAACAGGTTCTAAATTCTGTGGGGAGGGTGTGGGAGGTACAGTTAGGGATTTTGGGGGAAGTTTTGGGGAAGGCAACGGGGAGAAATGGGGGGGTGCGGGGAACTCAGAGAGGGGACTGGGGGGACTTCAGGGGGTACTGAGGGGAATGGGTCTGGGGATTGGGAAGGGGATTTTTGCATTCATGAACCTCCGTATTTGGAGGAGTCACTTTCGATGGTGGTTTGTGACCCCTACCCCCAGTTTAGGTACAACAATTGTTGCAGGCTCTGAGCAGCTTTCCAGGTTTCCTGCTCTTCAAGCACTTTGCGCAGGGCTAACTTAACTTTCCCTCACGCTTTCAAGCTTTTTCCACTGCCCAAAGTTTCCGTCTCTCGGCCAGAGCTGTGGTGCATTTGCCCCACACTTCAGGATGTAAAAGATCCACGGGTCTAGTAATGACCCCCAATTCCATGAGTCTTGCGATAGCAAGGTTAAAATCTCTAAACTTGCAGTCAGTTCCCCACTGCTTATAAGATTCACTTACGACCTTCACCATGGCTTCCATCCTTGGCTGGTCCAGCGGCGCCCTGCTCGCCAGAGACGGTCCAGCTGCTCTGGCTGCCGCTCCCATCCAGGCGATAACCAATACCGTAAACTTCTTCTGCTCCCACGGGCGTCCCAGGTTTTGGCACCACTTGTTGCCTTCCGCAGAAGGCGTAGCGACCTGGTTGCGAGAGCCAGCACAGCAGCCTGACCTCACTCGAGCCACTCGGACCACTGACACGCTGACACCAATGTGGTGGACGGCAAATGGTGTTTATTGGAACAAAATTTGGGGTTATATAACCTGGGTTGGCTATGCCCTGCCCTTCTTGTTGGGCCTGATTTGGCACAGCCATAAATCGGCCTAACTGGGTAGAACTGGGTGGTGCAACTGGGGTATTGGGTAACATTGGTCACAAGTGGGTGAAAGGACCCTCTCTGCCCTTGACAGCCCGATTTCTTCCGAGCACTTCCCTGTCTACCACATTGTAATAAATAAGGGCCAGGAGACCTTGTGCTCCTCTCTTGAGGGCCTTTATTGAAAAGCAGAAGAGTGGGGGGGGCTCAAGGGGCTGCGCACACCGCCGCTGCTCCTGCTGAGTCCACACCGCGGAAGAGGATCCGTCGGGTCTGCCGCTGCAGGTTCGAGGCTTCTCTCCTCACGGGAGCGCATAGAAGCTCCCCATGGCTCGATTGGTCCAGGGGTGTCTCCGTTGTCGAACGCGTTGGAAGTGAGGGCGAGGCAGAAAGTGGCTCCCTTTTGCAGCTGGGTGGTTTTCTTAGCTCAGTGGTGCTCCCCGCAAGCTCTCACTTTGCGTTGGTCAGCTGTCCAGGAGGTCTATCCACCTCTACTGGATTTCCAGGTAGAGCAATGTCTTCTGGGAGCTATGAGGTCTTTACATTCAAGGTGGAGCCAGCAACTGTATGACAAGTTGTGAAGGGTAACCATGGTGACAAAGTAGCAGCCGAAGTAGCAGCAGCAAAGGCAGGGCCTGTAACTATGGAGACGGAGTGGCAGCAATGAAGGTGGAGTCTCTGGCTTCTGGTGGGGAGCAGCAGAGGCAACGCAGGAAGGGGACGGCAGGGGAACAGGAATTAGGGTCTGAGAGCTGTAAAATAACTTGAAACTGGTAAGGTAACAAGAGCTGGGGTTACAAAACTGTACAATAATTGCAACAACTGTCTTTCAATTAATACAACAAGAAAATTATAACCTTTGTTCTTCCATTTCTAGAGGAATGTTTACTTCACACATGATGTATTGAATTTTCCACATATTCCATCCTCGTTTGCTAATAAGTAGTCTGACGCGGTCACCGCTAACCACCAAAGGCCGCTGACCACCTCTGGTCAGCTACAGTGACTCTTCAGGATGCCATGTCCTTCCACAGCGAGTTGTCTTGATAAAGACGCTCCTCGCCTCAGAGGCACAGGCACTCCCTAGTGATTTCAGCTCAGTTGTGAGGTTGCCAGGGCAACCGAGCCCAGAGGCCGGCAGTGCTCTCTGAGGGGGAGCAGGTGGAAATGCTCAGCCGGGCAGCGGCTTCTTTCAGGTGGCACAAGAAAGGAGAGGTGAGAGCCAAGGAGACCCTCCGGAGCCTTCTTTAGGCACAGGAACCATTGACCCAAAGAACCCCGAGGGCTCCAAATGCCCTGCTTATATGAGGACTGAAGAGGGCAGGGCCTGCCACTCAGGCCAATGAGAGTACAGCAGGGAGAATTAACCAATTGGGAGAAGGATCCAAAATGGACCAATGAAGGTGTGAGAAAACCAGGAAGTGTAACACCAACCAATGGGGGACAAGGAATTAGCATGGGGGCAAGGGCTCATGGGTTTCTGCCACAGGGAGGTTGCCCTAACTAGGGGATGCATGAACCAGGGAGACAGTCCAAGGGGAGCACTGCTGATTTACAATTTGCGCTCTCTCCAAGGGAGAGTGCTGCCTGTTGCGGTGCCTACGAGAGTCTGCTGACTCTGTCCCCGGCAAGCCCAGGCACTGTGACAGGCACAGTTTAGGGTCAGCCTGCGAGCAGCGCAGGCAGGGCTGACTCCTCTGAGTTCTTTTCCCTGAAAGGGCTCTCGTAAACATGGTGGAAGGACGACAAGGCAGAGGAACAAAGGAGGAGACAGCTGCAGGTGAACAGAGGGGTTTATTGAAACCACCTCCTCAGCCCACAACTGGCCGAGGAGGAAACTGCGCAGGAGGGTTTTGTCCAGGGCTAGCAGGGAGGAGCAAGGGGAGTGGTCGGCTACCATTAGCCAACCAGGGCCAGTTACTGAGGAACCCAGGGGTGGAGAAACATAACATGGACTAATCAGGAGAGGATAGGAGGGGATTTACAAAGGCAGGAAGGATAACTGACGACTAAGTGACTGTTACATAACAGAAGCAGGTGTGTGCTAAAAATACCTCTTGTGAGGGAGACAAAGGAATATTAATTAGGAGGGGGTAGGGGTACATAAAACTGCACCAATACATCGAACTGAACTAATACAAAGAACAATAAACTGAATTCATGCACCACCACAGGGATGGTCCCTCACGGTGTGTGCTGTAGAGAGTGTGAGCTGGCTGGGTTTCTCTGGCCGTTTGCATCAGACAGGTTACCCATGGCAAGGACAGAGTTCAGCTGCTGTGAAGCAGCTGAAGAAGTCCTGTGCCTCATGAAATGTGCTGTGCTAATGGTTACTCATGGCTCTGGCAACTGTTGGACAGAGGAGAGGAAGACCTGTGCTTGCTGTATGTAGGGAAATGTCAAGCTCACTCTTGACTAACCATTCTCCACCACCATGTTTATAATCTACAATAGGCAAGTGGTCAATAACAGAGGAACATAATATGCAAGTGTTGCACAACAGTGTCTTGGGTTGCCATGCAAGATGTAAGCAAAAGTATGTATTCTGCTACCATCTGTTGGAACCAGTTGGGAAGGTGTTTTCCTTATCTCTTCTATGACCCATTCCTCTCACTCTGGTGGCAGGGGAGGGGGTGAATGTCTTCTGTTAGTGGGCCAGCTGTTAAAACCAAGGCAGTGGAGCAGTGTTCTTTATTTCTTCCACAACCCATCCTCCCTCCAGGGGGTATCTTCCATTAAAGGGCCATTGAGGCTCACTGCATGACTGATAAAATTACATCATCCCATTTAGAGATGCTCCACCCAGCAGCAGGAGCCCAGAATTCCTACCTGGATAAAACCTGAGACTCAGAACACTGGGACATCCTGTTTTTCCACTGTATTCCCAGAAGAAGACTGGACCCATCTCACCACTACTGGACCTTCAGAGGAAAACTACACATTTCTACAGGACCACCTCTGCTCCAACAGAACCACATCTGTCACTCCAGGAGGACTTAACTGGACTGCTACCAACACTGACCAACAGCGTGTCAGGTTGTATTCTGACTCTGTCAGTGTTTTCTTTTTTGTTTGTTTGCTTTCTTTTTTGCATTTCATTTTTATTTTTAATAATCCCAGTAAAAAACTGTTATTCCCATTCCTATATCTTTACCTGAAAGTCCCTTAATTTTCCAGGGGAAGCTCTGGCCTTCCTGGGCAGACACCTGTCTTTTTCAAACCAAGACAAACAGAAAGGTTTATGAAGAAGTAGGTTTATAAGACAAACAGTGATCTGCAGTTTCCTCAATTGCTGTAGAAAAAACTGGAAGATGAAATCTGGCACTTTGAAAATCAGAGAACTGCTTGGCTAAACCACCAGAATCTCTGTCAAACTACCAGGGCAGCATAGCATTGTTTTCACTTCTCTTTTCTGCACAAATACTTTTGTCCTGTTCTGCATTTTTTAAAATATATTCTAAAGGTCAGAAAAATGGTTATGCACCCTAGTGTTGATTGAAGAGTTAAAAAAATTATGATCTTCCCATCTGGAAGAATTATTTTCTAACTTTTGTATTTTGTTATGTTAAGTGAGATAATTTTCTGGTCTAGATCTTGAAATACTGATATTTCCAAGCATTACTTCTACATCTTTAAGTTTAAAAAGGCTATAAATAGGTAGAAAGGCTCTGGTAGGTTTGATATCAGCTGAAGAAGAGAAGATAGCTGGCTTTCTTTAGTAAGAGTCACAGCAGATGAAAAAAACATTTGCAAAAGATAAAAAAATAAGGGTTTCAAAATCTAAGAAACTAATACTATTTTCCAGTTTATATACTTCCAGAGCTTGTTCTATGTATCTCTAAAGAATGCTGTCCAAAATGGGGTTAATGTCTTGCAGCTGAATAATTCCTGGTTGTGTCATATTAGTTATTTGGTTTTTCCTCTTTTCTTGATAAGCTTGTTCAATTCACAGACATCATAGACTTTGGATAGAAAATCTCAGAGGGAAACATTTATATTTTGGTAATACCAAGAATACAAGTGCACAGTGTAGAATATGCTATCATTCATTTGAGATAGATTTTAGGGAAAGGTCTAAAAAGCTCTTTTCCCTGGGAGTTTTTAAAAGATGTGTAGATACCTCATTTAGGGACATGGTTGAGAGGGGAATGTGATGATGCAGTATGAATGATTGGACTTGATGATCTCACAAATCTTTCCAAATTACTCTACTCTATGATTAAAGAATAGCAGCAGCCAGAGTGGAGGTAATACCATCCTCTCTGGCTACGGGCTCTCAATCCTTCCATCTCTCCCTACCTTCTCCATCAAGGCAGCAGTTTAGTTCCCAATGCCAACTTTTCCCAACCAAACCTCTCCTCTCTTTTTTCATTCCTCTTTCCCAACAGAGCAAAGCCTAAGCTGGGTCCTGCCTTAAAGCAGGAAACTAACAGTGTTGGATCAATCCTTGGACAAAAACCCTCCGAGCACAACTGGATCATAATGAAGTTTTACCACTAAAATCCCAGAATGTGACAGTAATATCAATCAATAGTTTTAGTAAATGGGGAGAGAACTTTTAAATAACTTTGTCTTCATCATAGCTCAAGAACTTTTGATGGTTGTCAGGACAAATTAATTTCCTTAAATATACAGTATGGACTACCTCTCAGGTACCTTATCTATTTTCTTAAGTTAGAAGCTTTTCCCATATGAGCAAAATTGATTGTATGTCAACAAATTAAAAAAAAAAACCAAAACCTAAAAACTAAAAAAAAAGAAGAAACAAGAGAAAATCCCAAACAAACAAAACCAAAAATAAACCCCCAAAACAAAACAAACAAAAAAACCCAAGAAAAACAAAACTCAAACAAACAAAAAAACAAACAAAAAAATTTCTAAACTAAAATACGTTTACCTAATATTCTACCATAACATCCACTCAGCCTAATTAATTACTTTAGTTCACTTGCATCAAGCCTTATTTGTATTTGTGTTTTGGAGTGTTAAACATTCAGTCAATCCTGTTGATGCAAATGAAATTATGCTAGTAAGGCTGCCTAGTGACACATATCTCAGTATTTCCACCCACAACACACAGTAGGATGGCCTGGGAAAATGTGTTCCTTAACACAAGGCAAAGATCCCAGTAGAGCTGCTCAGGAATGTGCAGAGTGAACCCTAAATTTAAGAATACTATTAAAAGCACAGACTAATAAATTAGCCTTTTACACCTCAAGTTCCTTAATGGAGAGAAAGGCATCATGTCAAGGAAGTAGAGTCATGACACATTTGTAGAGGGTAATATGAGGACAGCTGATGGACTCATTGAAACAAAACCTCATCACAAACTTGTGAACAATTCTTTTCTCTCTAAACTAAGACACGTCATCCTTCCAAAACCATGTAGTCATTCACTTCAGCCATGATGAATCACAGAATATTTGGGGTTTTAAGGGATCTCTGGATATCCTGTCATCCAAACTGCTGCCAAGGCAGGGTCACCTCGAGCAGGTGACACAGGAACATGTCTAGCTGGGTTTTGAATTTCCCAAGAGAGAGAAATTCACAAAACTCCACAATGCTCCTGGTCAGCCTGCACCAGTGCTCTTCCATCCTCAACACAGAGTTCTTTCTTATGTTGAGGTGGAACTTCTTGTGTTTTATTTTATGACCAATGCTCCTCGTCCAGTGTTTGGGCACCTCTGAAAAGAGTCTGGCACCATCCTCTTGGCACCCACCTTTGAGATATTATATGCACTGATGAGATCCCCTCTCAGTCTTCTCTTCTCTAGACTGAACAGGCCCAGCTCCCTCAGTCTCTCCTCATCAGAGATGCTCCAGACTCTCACCATCTCTGTGGCTTTTGCTGGACACTCTGCAGGAGCTCCTTGTCTCTCTGGTACTGAGGAGCCCAGAACTGCTCACAGCACTCCCAGTGTGCCCTCCCCAGGGCCCAGCAGAGAGGAGGATCAGCTCCCTTGACCTGCTGGCCACGCTCTGCCCAGTGCAGCCCAGGATCCCACTGGGCCTCCTGGCCACAAGGGCACTCTGCTGGCTCATTGGCACCTGGAGATCCACCAGGACTGCCAGGTCCTTCTCTGCAGAGCTGCTCTTCAGTGGGGCAGCCCCAGCCTGTGCTGGTGCTTGGGGTTATTCCTCCCCAGTGCAGGACCCTGCCCTTGCCCTGGTTGAACCTCATGAGGGTTCTCTGTGCAGCTCTCCAGCCTGCCAAGGTCCAGCTGGAAGGCAGCAGAGCCTGCAGGGGTATCAGCCACTCCCCCAGTTTGGATCATCAGTTTGAAATCAACCTTGGCTAAAAGTGAAAAAATTCAGAGAAATCTGAGAAATCTGTATGTGCATACATGGACACAATATTGTAAATATATATATCTTGCCAGTAAAAGACGGTCAAGTAATAAATTGATTCCAGTTACCACATGCAAGAAGTTGGATATTGATGTTCGGTATTGATGTAAATAATGTTTAACTAAATATAAAATTCATTTAGCCTAGTTCTCACAATTGAAAACTGATCATCACAAAGCAAAATGCATCCTCATGAGCATATCTGAAAAATAGATACGCAGATTTTAGATTTGATGCTCATAGCTGTATAAAAAACAAGTATTACTGCAGACATACTTTCCAATCACACTGGTTTTTCAAGCACAGCCTAGAGTTGCCACAAATGGGTAATCTAACAAGAGTGTTTGTAGTTGGCAATTGCTTCTCCTGCTGAGACAGGTAAGTGAAGAACATCTCTGTGAACAGAGAAGATTCAAGAAATGCCAGGCCTCTGAACCAAATATCTCATTCAGATTCTGGTAGCAGAGCAACAGCAGTCAAAAGTCCACAGTCACAGAGATTAGAGTTATAACACCCTATTCACTCATTCCAGCTAATTCCCTTGAAAACTCAATATCCTTGCTAGCACTTTGCAACTCTCACTGCTTTTATTGTTCAGGTTTTTTCTTCACCTTTGAGGTCAGAGGCACACTGAGGAGAAATGATTTGAAATTGTGCAAATTATTTGCACTTTATCTGTAAAGAACTATCTGCTTTCCCTTATAATCATAATCTCAGTTTATGAAAAGAATGGTAAGGAAAGCACAGGTGATTGATTCAGAACATTTTCATTTTTTTAAATGATTACTATGGTTTATATTATTTATATTGTTTATATTTCAAGCTGAACAAAAAAGAAAAATCAAAGTTCTTTTGAGTGAACTTGACTTGTTCTGTGCTGATGCTGTCTGACCTTTAAACTAGTAATTTGGAAAAAAGGTAAGGTGTACCTCCAGACACTTCTTTCTGTAAGTTGTTCAGATCTGTGATTTATTTATTTAATTTTATTTTCATTTATAAATAACTTACCCTGCATATAAATGATAAAGAAAAAAGATGGTAGGTTGTCGCGGTGCCCACTAGAGTCAACCGACTCTGTCCCCGGCAAGCCCAGGCACGGTGACAAGCGTTGTGTGGGGTCAGCCTGCAAGCAGCGCAGGCAGGGCTGACTCCCTTGGGTTCTTTTCCCTGAGGGATTCTTGCGAGCGATGTAAAAGCGGCAGGCAGTGGAAAGAAAGGAGGAGACAGTCCTGAGCGAACAGAGGGTTTATTAAAAACACCTCCTCAGCCCAGAACTGGCCGAGGAAGGGAGGATGCAGTGGGTTTTTCTCAAGGGCTAGCTGGGAGGAGCAAGGGGAGTGGTTGGCTATCACTAGCCAACCAGGACCAGTTGCTGAGGGACCCAGGGGTGGGGAAACATAACGTGGACTAATCAGGAGAGGGTAGGAGGGGATTTACAAAGGCGGGAAGGGTGACAGATACATAACTGAAAGTTACATAACAGGTGCAGGTGCAGGCTAAAAATAACTCATGTGAGGGAGACAAAGGAATATTAATTAGGGGGGTAGGGTACATGGAACCAAACCAGTACAGAAAACATATGAAATATAACTGATTAAAGCACTGCCACATCTCCCCCTTTTCTTTTTATTAAAATGAACGAAACTGAGGGGGGTCCAGCAGATGCTCGGAGTCTGGGTAACATTCGGCGAACCAGGTCTGTTGTGTTGGCCACTGATCATACGGTAGGTTTTCGCCGTTGTCTTCTTCATCAAACTCCTCTTCAAACTCCTCCAAGTCCTCGTCAGGAGCCGTGGGCATGGTGACCCAAGCAGCAGCCGGGGCAGGGTTAGATGTGGAATTCAAAACTAATTTAAACAGCATTCTCCTGATTAGTCCAAACGCAATACAAATAATAGGCTCAGCAAACAAGTTCTTAAAATGGACCTGACCCATCCGGAAAGCCCCCAACCTTTAAAAATGTTGCTCATCCAGTCATCAGTTTCTTTCTTTATGTCACCAATCATGCTTCGCATCTGCTCAATTAGCTTCCGCGTGCTTTCAGCCCGTGTCGACAAATTGAAACAACATAGACCCTCAAACTCCTCGCACATGTGACCGTGGAGCAGTAAGAGGTAATCTATGGCCGCCCGATTTTGGAGGGTGGCTTGCCTCGTTATGTCCTCGTCTTGCAAGAGGTTGAATAGGGTTGTGGAGGTTAAATTTGCTTGTTTCGCCACCCAACACTCCAAATGTCCCAATTCCCCATGGCCTTTGCAATCGAGACCCATGGGGCAAAAATTGTGATTGCAACCCTTTTGGCTCTGCTCCAATGGATAATTTCTGAGTTGCAATCCGGATCCAATGTCTTAAGATCTCTTTTAGAAACAGCCAAATCATGTGCACCACTTTGTTTCTTTTGCTTTTCTTTCCAACCCATAATTTGAGTTTTGTTGGGTGTGAACAGCCCTACCTTTTCTAGGGTGCACGGACCTCTGTAAAGACGAGAGGGGATGCCTGCCCAAGCCCGATCGCCGCAGATCAGAAAAACCCCTTTAGGTAACTTCTTGGGGTGATAATATATTTGAGGGGGAAGTACTCCTTTAGTTATTCCCCTGCACCATGATCTAGCATGATACAACGAATTAGACTGGACCAGATGCTTTGTTCGGGGATCAAGGGCATTTGCCGAATTACTGAAACGGATGCAGTAAGGGGCTTTGGCTGAACCAAGGAGTTCCAGCTCCTGGGGTTCATCTTTCAAGTTCTCTAATCCGAAAAAGAAATTTCTCCAACTGATAAAGGCCCTACCACGGGGGGCTATCTTACTTATACGGCGTGCGTAATACAACAATCTCTCGGGCAATTCATTTTTCTGAAAAGGGATCCCCAGGAGGCACATAGACATCGGGTCTGAGGCGGAGGCTTCATTAAGACAGAGGTGGTCCTGTCCCATTGACTTGGTGAGCAAAGCCCACATGTTGGCTCATGGCTGTGGGACAATCCAGGCTTGTGTCGTGGTTTGAAGGGAAGTGAGTTTTTTTTGGAAGTAGTGGTCAAACCAATCAGTCCTTAGGTCTGAGTATTGGCACCTTTGTTGGCCACTAAGAGGTTGGACACGCCTCTGAGGACACGAGGGGTTAAAAGCCGGATTTCCCAGCAGGACTCCCTCTTTCCCTGCTCTGCTTTCGGAGAGGGAGCGTCTTCTCCTCTCCCCTGCCCAGGCCTGGCTAGGCCGGGTGGGGGAGGGGAGCAAGGTGGGCCTGGCTGAGCAAGGTGGGCCTCGGGGTGGGGAACAGAGGGAGCTGGAGTGGAGCTGGTCCAGCTTCCATCTAGAATGGAGGGGTGGAGGGAGAACTTTGGAGGTGCCTTCCGTCCCCCACCCTGTCCCATCTCGTTCCCCCCCCCCCCCCCCCCCCCGGTCCCATCTCTCTCCTCCCCCCACAGAGAGAAGGTGCCGAGCTGGAGCTGCTTGTGAGAGCTGCAGTGCCTGCGATCGCCTGTGCCTGACCTTGGTGGTGGGAGATAAAAGCTTTTAACTCTTTCTAAGGCAGAAGAGAGTTATCCCTGGATGCTGAATTCTCATAGTTGGTGGTTTTAGAAGAGAGAGGACAGCCTGGGACCGAGAGGGTAATGTGAGATGAAAAGAAGCCCCTTCGATTGCCGGAATGAAGAGGAGTGGCCTATGAGGCTGGACTTTTCCCGCATAATGATAGCCATAGACGGACCCTGGACCCTCCTGACTATAAATAAGACTGTGTTTGGGTGGATGTTTTTGGCTCAAACCCAGAGACGTTCTGGCCTGCTTCTTGGAGCCCCCGGCCCCAGGGGTAAATGGGGGGGACCTGAGTCCCAAAATGAGAAGATGGCTGGTTTTTGGTACTTGGCCAAAACATCCTTAAAAAGAGCCCTGTTGCAGTTCAGGTCCATGGACGGCAGTGAGAGTGCTGGACATGGAAAGGAGGGTGTCACCCTGGCAGACTCTTCGAGGCAGTGCCATGGGTGACGTGGGAACACGGGATGGTGGACCTGTGTTTCCTGTGGGGGGGGGGTCTGTGGTGCGAGAGAGACTCCTCTCGTCCTGGACGGAATGTGGATTGTCTGAATTTTAAAGGATGATGATTTGGATTAGGAACCCAGGGTTGTTGAGGGATTAAGCAAGTAGATGAAGGTAATGTGCTGGAGTCAACTGAGTGAGCATGTATGGAATGGAAATTGGGGGGAGGAGAAGCAGTGTTTTTGGGAGGTTTTCTCTTCTGCTTTTGGGTGGCTGGGTTTTTCTTTCGTTTTCTATTGTCCATTGTTATGTAGTATAATAAATTGTCTGTCTGTTTCAAGTATTAGGCCTGCTCTGCTCTGTTCTTGACCACATCTCACAGTAGTTCATTAGGTAAAATATACCCTCATGGGTGCATTGGCATTTTGTCTAATGTCAACCCATGACAGCTTGATTCATTGCCAGCAGATTGGTAAAGAGGAGAATGGTCGGGAGGCTCAGCATTTTGGGTCCGGGCCTGAAAAACAAAACTGGGGGACAAAATATTACTGATTTTGGTAACTGAAATAAGTAAAGGGCAGGTCATGGTCCCATTCCCACAGAGTGGGGAGAGGGGGTCGGGAGGAGACTCTCCTTCGACGGCGGAATGGCACCGAGGCAACCTGCGGCACACCATCCTCACGCTCCCTCTTCCTTCTAACAAATGGTTTTACTCATTTGGCAGGTACCCATTTGATCCCGGTAGGCGTGAGGACGCAGGCGTACCCACGCCCCCACGTCACCAGGTCAAATGGGCCCTCCACCTTCCCTGTCTCAGGCGATCTCACCAGTACCAGAGGTTTAGGGTCGTATTGCCATTCCTTGTTGCACCCAAAGTGTGTCGTTATTGGTGGGTTGGGACTTTCAAAAGAACAGTTCAAAAAGCTGATAACATAAAGGGCTCTGGCCAATCTAATTGCTGGCGGCTCCACTTTTAATACCCGCTGTTGTTGCTTGAGGACCCTCTTGATGTCCTGGTGGGTCCGTTCCACGATTGCTTGGCCTGTGGGGGAGTGGGGGATGCCTGTCTTGTGCTCCACTCCCCATTGCTGCAGGAAGCCAGCAAATTCCCTGGATTTGTACGCAGGGCCGTTGTCTGTTTTGATCCCCTTGGGGATGCCCATGAATGAGAAGGCCTGAACAAGGTGTTGGATAACATGTTGGGCCCTCTCGCCTGCATGCGCAGAGGCATAGACAGCGCCAGAGAAGGTATCGACAGAGACGTGCACATACTTTAGTCTCCCAAAGGATGGAATATGGGTGACATCCATCTGCCAGAGTTCGCAGCTCTCCAACCCGCGAGGGTTGACTCCGGCATGCAGGGTAGGCACAGCGTGGGACTGACAGGAAGGACATGAGCCGACAATCGCCTTAGCTTGTTGACGCGTGAGGTTAAAACGTCTAGCTAAGCTTGGTGCGATCTGATGGAATAACTGATGGCTGAGCTTAGCCTGCTCGAAAACATCAGGCAATGGGGCTATTGCTACAGGGGCAGCAAGAGCATCAGCCCTCCTGTTACCCTCAGCAATAAACCCTGGCAAATCGGTATGTGACCTTGTGTGCATCACATAGAATGGCTGCTCTCGGTGGGAGACAAGTTTGACCAATTTCGAGAGCTGTTCATACAGAGCTGTGTTGGACACCTCCTGTAAAATGGCCTGATCTGCTCTAGATACCACCCCCGCTACGTATGCGGAGTCGGTTACAATGTTGAGAGGTCCAGGGAATCTCTCAAGTGCCCTGACGACAGCAGCCAACTCGGCTATTTGAGGTGAACCCTCAACTACTTCTATGTTTGCCTCCCACTGCCGAGTTTCAGGGTCCTCCCAAGTCATCACTGACTTGTGAGAACTCCCGGATGCGTCAGTAAAAACTGTCATCTCATCGAGAGGTCTCCTGCTCTGGACACTCTTTAACACCAGTTTAAATGTTACATCCAAATTAAATAATTTGTGGGCCGGCCGATGAATTGAAATTTGGCCCGTAAAGGAATCTAGAGCGAATTGTAGTGCTTCATTCTCTTGAAGCAGGTGTTCCAACATGGGTTTTGTCATTTGGCCCGTTGAAAGTCCAATTGGCATGTGAATACATTCAAAGTCACATCCGGCCAAATCCTTCATCCGCGTTCTTGCTTTGCGGATGAGCTCAGCCATGAGTTCTTGCAGCTGTGTCATTCTCTTGGGCCGATGGTGGCTGAGAAAGACCCACTCTATAAGAAGAGGGTCCTTTCTGCCTTAGCCCTTGGTGTTGTGCGCTGGTGTTTTTGCGCGTGTGTCCCATTGGAAAATGATCCCATGTAGATGTGGCAGCTTACCCAGAATGATGAACCGAAAGGGAAGCTCGGGATCGCATCTGTGTACCTGTCGTGATGACATGGCCTGCTGGACCTTCTCCAACGCTGCTTTTGCCTCTGCGGTAAGCACCTAGGAGAACTGAGCTCCTCTCCCCCTTTCAATAGATTGAAAAGAGGGGCTAGATCTTCGGTGGTCAGACCTAGCCAGGGCCTTACCCAGTTCAAAGCACCACAAAGCTGATGGACATCCGTAAGGGTATGGACGTCTGTCTGAATTTCCAATTTCTGAGGAACAATGGTCCTCTTACCGATCTCCAGGCCCAGGTACTTCCAGGGTGGCATCCTTTGAATCTTGTCTTGTTGCAGCTTGAACCCTGCAGCAACTAACGAATTCATTACTAGGTCAAGCCCACGTGTAAGTTCATCCTCCGTCGGCATGCAAACGAGGATGTCATCCATATAGTGATGGATGACAACCCCCTCCGCGGCTGCGCGCACAGGGGACAGCAAGGAAGAGACATACTGTTGACACATCACTGGGGAGGCCTTCATCCCTTGGGGGAGCACCCTCCAGTGGTACCTCTTCCTTGGGGCCGCTTGGTTGATGGAAGGTACCGAGAAGGTGAAACGCGGGGCATCGTCCGGGTGTAGAGGAATTTGGAAGAAACAGTCTTTAATATCAATTACGGCCAGATTCCAATTTTGTGGCAGCATGGCTGGGGAAGGCATTCCTGGTTAGAGAGACCCCATATCTTCAATGACATCATTAATTTGTCTGAGGTCGTGGAGGAGGCGCCATCGTTTTTTGTCACTCTTTCGGATGACAAAAACGGGTGAATTCCATGGAGAGTTGGTTTCCACGATAGGGCCTTTAGCCAATTGCTCCTCCACGAGCACTTCAAGCGCCTTTAATTTTTCTCTTGTTAGCGGCCACTGCTCGACCCAAACTGGTTTGTCTGTCTTCCAATTCAGTTTCAGGGTCGGGCGCTTTTCAGCAGCTGCTGCCCGAAAATTTTGCGAGGGGTCAGGAATGTCAATTGTGACCCCCCACTGGGCCATGAGATCTCTTCCAAGCAGGGGCTCCTTGTAATCTCAAACAAAAGGATGAACGGCAGCCAATTGTCCTTTAGGCCCCTTAATTTTTACCACGCTTTTCAATTGTTTGGGTGATTAGAACCCTCCTACACCCTGGATTTGCCCATCCACGTCTTCCAAGGCCCAATGCGACGGCCATTCCGCGGTGGGGATGATCGTCACATCCACCCCCGTGTCGAAGACCAGGTCTTTGTCAATCGACTCATCCCCCACAGTAAGTGTGCATCGCACCAAGGGCTTTCGGGTGGAAATATGATGTACAGTATTTACCGTGAATGTGAGGTGTTCTGGGTCACCGCATGGGATAGCCTGAGTGATGACCTGGCCCTTGGGCAAAAATGTGGGTGGATGAGTGCAGCGCAGCCAGAGAATGACGGCCCTGGGGTTGTTGCGAAGTGTCCCCGGGACAACCTCAATCTCCTGTGGAGTGTATTTGCAATCACCAATGACGATGAACTTACCTTCGCCGGTCATTGGCCAGTGGCGCAGCTTCCTCGGATCGATGGTTGCAAAGTGAAAGTCCCTGTCCTTCAGGTGCAACGGGCTGGTGAGATGCAACCTGTAGGGTTGGTAAAAGGAAGAGGTGGTGAGAATAGGTTTCGCAATGTCCTTTTCAGGTGTTGTCAAGTCCAGTGAGAAGTCTCCATCCGATTGACCCCCTTTAGAATTCCCTGCCCGGTCCACCCGATTGGGGTCTTCACACTGGGTGGACCCGCGCTCCCCCTTTAGTTTTTTGAAGGTCCGTGGGAAGGCACAGGCGTTCCTGGAGGTGTGTTTGGAATCCGTTGCTGGGAAGGTCGCTTAGGGCAGTTTGCAGTCCAGTGACCTTTCTCCTTGCAGAAGAAACAGCGACCGGGGCGGTTGCCGGAGGAAGGGCGTTGCTGAGGTGGACAGCGGCGAGTCTGTTGATCAGCGTCTGCAGCACGCACAGTCTTTGGCGGAAAAGGTGGGTGAGAAGGTGGTGGTGGGTTCCGCTGGGCAAGGAAAGGCACCTTCAGTTGGCACACCTGCAGCATGGACTGGAGAGTGCGGGGCGGATCTAAAGGAAGACTTAAAATCGCCTGTCTACACAGGTCATTAGAATTAACAAAAACAAGTTCTTCCAGAATGCTTTCCCGCGCACTCTCTGTCTTTACCTGGATTTCTACAGCTCTGGTGAGCCTTTCTACAAAATCAACGAAAGATTCCGAAGGGCCTTGCCTAATACTAGTGTAGGGTGGTAAGGGAGTGTGCGGCTGGAGGCAGAAAAAAGACTTACAAACGATGTTTTTAATAATAGAAAGGACTGCTGGAGGTATCAGAGCTGCCTGGGACTCAGGGGAAACGTATGTGCCCTTGCCAGAAGGCAAATCAAGAGAAAGGGGGTTGCCCTGTTCGTCAATAACAGAGAAGGGCAACTGAGGCATGGCCTCTCGCAGGGCTTGCTTGAATGCTCCCTCCCAGAGCTTGAACTCTGTGCCAGTCATAAGGCAGGAGAAGAGCTGCCGGAAGTCTGGTGGTGTGACGTGGACGCCTGTGAGATCCGCCGTGAGGAGGCCCCGGAAGTATGGACTCTCCCTGCCATAATCCTTGTGCGCCTTACAGAGGTCTCTAATTATGTTTTGGGAAAATGGGTGCCAATTAGGTTTTGTGTTGTCACCTCCGCGTGTTCTGCGGTAGGTGACTGGCGCGGCAGAAAGAGCAACTTCCAGTTCCCCATCGCTCCTGTCTTCAGATTCCCACCCGTGGGAACCGGAAGAGGGGGCGTGGGAATTTTGTTGGCAAGATGGCCTCCTTCCGGGGCGGGGAGATGGGCTTGGCTCCGCCTCAGGGGTGTGTCGGTGGGCAGGGTGGGTGGGCAGGACTGTTGGGGAGGTGGGAGGGGTCCTGAGAGGGGGAGGGGTCCTGGGAGGGGTTGTGGGAGGGGCTATAGGAGTGGGAGGGGTCATAGGAGGGATTGTGGGAGGGGTTATAGGAGGGGCTAAGGGAAGGAAGGGGTTGGATGAGTGGGAGGGGGTGGAGAAAAGGAAAGGATTTGAGGTAGGGGGGCAGGGTGATGACCACGAGGTGGGGTGGACGTCGTTTTGTGCATCACAGCCGCCATTTTGTGGTCAGTGTGACGCACTTAAATTAACTTTGGGTCTAAAACTTGGGGAGGCAGAGGGAAGGTAAGGTCCTCGGTCAGCCTGGCCAGGGCTTCTCGAGGAGTCCCCAGCAGTCCGGCCAATACTGCTGAGGCTGGGGGATCGGGAATTTTTTAGAGAGCCTGGGCTGGCAGCCCTCTGGGTTGCCACTTTCTTTAAAATTCCTCTTCTCGGGGCAGAGGGACTAGGACTGGGGTGAGGGGAAACTGGGGTAGGCTGATTTTTCAGAGGATTTTTCTGCACTCCCTTATTTACTGTGCATGTCTTTAGTTGCAAAATCAAAAAGGCGAATTTGTGTGTGTCCTTGTCCCGGGTGTCTCCCAATTGTAATAATTTCTTTTCTGCCGCCTCCCAAAATCGGGAGCTGCGGACCATCGCCTGGGACACATTGGGGTAATGCAGGAAAACCCACCTGATCAGCCTCTTCAAACAACTTTTAGAAAACTGAATTTTACGAACTTCCAACACTTCAACACAAACATAAAAAACGCCTTTCTGGGAAGCAGACAGGGAAGTACCCATCCTGCCTGTATCTGTCCTGGAGCCGGTGAACTTAAAATCTCAACAAAAACAGAAACCGCCGCG
Source organism: Prinia subflava (assembly GCF_021018805.1). Lineage (NCBI taxonomy): Eukaryota > Metazoa > Chordata > Aves > Passeriformes > Cisticolidae > Prinia > Prinia subflava. The sequence continues at coordinate 93,446,819 of NC_086283.1, read as the reverse complement.
CGCTTACTAAACCGGTGGAGACACACTGTCGACCGCAACCACAAACAGCCGGGGCGCGACGCTTAACAAGAAAGGACTATCCAGCAAAACCCTAAGCACACGACTGGCAGCCTCAACTCACAAACAAAAATCTTAAATTAACTGAAGAAACACAAAACACCAGGGGGGTACCGAACCGGGGCAGGGGGCCAAAAAACCCGCTCCCTGGGGCCGCGCGACCACAGCCTGGGGGGCTTCCCCACACAGGCTGCTACAAGGGGAACCTGATCCCCGCCAACCCACCCTGCGGTCAAAGGAGGGTTATACTCACCTAAAAATCCCTGGTGTGGGTGCTGTAAAACGACTCCAGGAATCCACTGCCGTGAGGAGGATCTTCTCTGGAGTGTGGCAGAGCCGGCTACCCTCCTCCCCCCGGGGAGCGCTCCTCCGAAGAGGCTGCTCGGACCCGAGGCGGTGTGACGTCCAAGGATTATCTCGGGTGGGCTCAGCTCCTTGCTGAGACCCACCAATCCTATCCGTGGGGTCCTTGTCGGCACAGAAAGCCCCTTTTCAGGGCCCCACGTTGGGCACCAGAAACGCTGCTGCGGTGCCCACTAGAGTCAACCGACTGTCCCCGGCAAGCCCGGGCATGGTGACAGGTGTCGTGTGGGGTCAGCCTGCAAGCAGCGCAGGCAGGGCTGACTCCCTTGGGTTCTTTTCCCTGAGGGAGTCTTGCGAGCGATGTAAAAGCGGCAGGCAGTGGAAAGAAAGGAGGAGACAGTCCTGAGCGAACAGAGGGTTTATTAAAAACACCTCCTCAGCCCAGAACTGGCCAAGGAAGGGAGGGTGCAGTGGGTTTTTGTCAAGGGCTAGCTGGGAGGAGCAAGGGGAGTGGTTGGCTATCACTAGCCAACCAGGACCAGTTGCTGAGGGACCCAGGGGTGGGGAAACATAACGTGGACTAATCAGGAGAGGGTAGGAGGGGATTTACAAAGGCGGGAAGGGTGACAGACACATAACTGAAAGTTACATAACAGGTGCAGGTACAGGCTAAAAATAACTCATGTGAGGGAGACAAAGGAATATTAATTAGGGGGGTAGGGTACATGGAACCAAACCAGTACAGAAAACATATGAAATATAACTGATTAAATTAAAGCACCGCCACAGTAAGCTATATCAGCCAAAATGTACCTTCAAAATTAAGGAGCCTGGCGACCCAAAATAGCTAACAAACCTGTTATTCAGACAATGCAGATACCTTAAAATTATCAAAAACTAAACTGAGTGTACAGGCTGTTAAGGCAGGCATCACAATATTAAGCATTCCCTGATAGGAAATTTCTAGCTTTGATCTGAATCAATCCTCATAGGAACAAAATTCAACTCTCAGACAAAACAAAGGACAAAATTCCAAGCCTAATTTTGCATTTCAAAAGAATCTTCTTTAAAATCAACATAATGCTTGAAATGCTTAATGAAAGCAGATGCCTTATTTCTGAGAAAGAGTTAGAACTGGTACAATTGGGGGTACAATGAAGAACCACCACTACATGAGTTGAAATACAGGCTCAATTAGCCCACAAAAAAACAGCTGAATACATGTCACTCAGTGCATCTGAAACAGGTTGAATTTCACATTAACGATTGAAAACATTTGTCTCTAACAAGGGCTGCTTGTTACCTGTCTCCAAAAGCAATGATACGAAGGAACAAAAGCTGTTGTTCTCTAGGGGGCTTTTTTGTGGAACAGAAATCAAGATCTGTCACACCTGAATTCTGCGAGGACAACATGAATTTTGGATGTGTCAATAGTCAGATGTGTGGAAGATGAACCAATCTTTGCAACAGACTTTTCTGACTGTATTTGGAAGCAAAAGCAGGGACAGGGAGAGCAAATTACTATTCCTGGATATAGGAACAGAGACAGTTTCAGCCCTAAAAGAGGAATTGCCTTTTAGAAGTGAACAGGAATACTAGCTGTAAGTGGTGTTTTTCTCTCTCTGTGTACCCAGCACAGGGGCCTCCCAACTACCTCACGGTGATAGCAAAACTGTGCGTGGTAACTGTAAGGCAGGAAAAGCCCTGCTCAGTCTGTAGTTTTGGACAAGCACTGCCTCCCAGGTATGGTTTCAGCACCAGAGGAAGCTCCTCTGCTGATCACAGCCACCCATCCAGAGGCTGAAGCTGCTCTTGTTCACTTCTGAGCCAGCTGCTCTGGGAGCTCTCCCTGGCACCAAAGCCATGAATGTTCACTGCTCCGGAGACAACAACACAGCACCAGGAAGGGGGAAGTCAGTCCGGGGTATCAGCTATCTCAGCAGGAGCAGCAAACCCTCCACAGCTTGGGAGTGTTCCTTAAGCCATGCCAGTCCACAGAGGAAAATTAAGAAGGGATATCAAAAGCACAGGAACAACAAACCACAGCTGAGGTCTGTCCCACCCCACCCCTTCCTGCTCCCTCCCTTGTACCAGCAGCACTGTGGGAGCAAAGCCCTTTGCAAAAAAAGCCCCACAAAACACAGAACCATTAAATGAGCTTTCTGGTGAACCAGGGTGGCAGTAGGCAGGCACAGATAGTATGACATATCAGCCCGACACTTTTCCCCTGCTTTCCAGCTTTACAACCTGTTTCCTAGACAACTGCACTGTCACCTTCACACTTTCTACCTCCATGCACAGCCCCCTCTTCAACATAAAAAAGCCAAAGTGTTTGTAAGGAGGTGTGCCATCTGCAGTGCTAGTTTCTGCAACATCTAGATTTGGTTTGGCAGTCTCACACCTACCAATTCCCTGCCAGCTGCAAACTAAGTGGATTTGACAAAACACAACCAGAACTCAGCACCACAAACAAATATAGAGGAAAACAGAGGATGCAGTACTGGCACTGTACAATTCTTGTTCCTAGTGCTCCTCCTATATCATGTTGTGTCATCAAATGAACTAGATAATAAAAAAGCATTTAATCTCCGTAATTAGGTTTTTTAATATATCTTTCACTTATAGAACATTGTTTTTAAAATCAAGACAATTTGAGAGAGAAATGTGTATATGTTTCTTTATATATAATTCAACCAACTAAAATGCTTCTTGTTCTGGCTGTAGGGAGCATGAAAACAATTTCTTCAGCTTTAACCTTCAAGGCATTATTTGGTATGTGAAGGCACTGTAAGAAAATAAAATTTTATCCAGACAAATGCATTACAGAGGGGAGAAGTAACCATGAATGAAAGTTACCCCACATCATAAGAGGTGGTGAGAATAATTTCTATTTCAGAAAAAAAAATGAGGAGAAACCACACTTGTACATATTTTGTGGCTTCCTTGGAAAGTTTTGGTACTAAATCCTGAGTCCTGCTGACTTTACTGGTTTGTCACAGAGACAAATGTTCATCATTCAGCTTCCATATTTCAAAAAAGCACAAGGTTTTACTCAGTAAGTTTTAAGTATTTAGGAAATGAACCCAGATACAGTTAAAAAAATTTGGATCATTACTTAAAATTTGATGCAACCATACTGTCTGGAAAAGCAGGACCCAAATCCCAATATGATTTGCTGGAAGAAAAATACTTTTTTTCCTTGTCTTTACTCAGATGCAACTAAAAAAATTCTGCTTTCTCCTATTCCATGTTACCTAGAGCAATAGGACATGTACAATTTTTATCTCCATTTTAATATCCTCTTTTTCCCTTCAAAAACCCTGCCCTACATAGATAGAAAATAGAATTGCATCATAACTTCTTTTACCTGTATTTATCTTTTATTATTTTTTCAGCCCAGCTCATTTTTTTCTCAAGCATAAAGTTCAACAACAACAAAGCTGATTCTGGTTCCTTCAGACCTTGTATTGCCTTTTGAAATTTAGTGATCCCTGAAATCCTTTAGTCAAAAGGAGGCTATTTTAAAACAGCACCATCAGCAGTAACTAAATTAATCTCAGAACATGATATAAACTGTGCAGTCATTAATGCCATTCCCTAGACACTGCAGATGATGAATAGGACTATCCTGAGGTTTGATGACCAAAAATAGGACCAAGACCCAATTTATTAAGCCTCCTGCTCTTACCTGCATAATATAAAAACATTCAGAACAAAGCAAAGGCACAGAAAATGGTTTAGAAACTTTCAGAACTACCTCCAGCAAATAAATGTAATACTATAAAAGTAGGAGTATTCATAATGGGTAATTGAGGAACAGCTATGAACCTCCCACTCAACATATGCACAAACAGACACTGTAATGATTATAGAAAAGCTGCAGTTGGTAAGAAGACAAAGTGTTTAAGAAGTTTTTTAAAGGATTGACCCTTGAGAAGAATCATCCTGTGAACAGGTGCTAGAGCACCACAAGGGCTGAACTTCCAAATCTCCAAAAACTGTCTTGTTCATCCTTTTTTAAGAATTATATTAATATACTGGCCCAAATAAATAACTGATGGTGAATTCCACCATCTCAGGTGTAATTTTCCATTGATATAGATTTTTTTGCTTTTAAAAAGCACATTATATTTCTGTCTTTTCTTTGTTCATAAGTACATTTAAACTCCAACATTCCCAACAAAGCTCTGCATCATCATTGTATATTCATGAATACTTTGTATTCAGCTTTGTCATCACTACACAGTTCTTCTGTAAGACTATTGTATTCTCACCAAAAGCCTACAAAAATCCCTCCCAGTTACTACACATGAAGATCAGCTTTTGTTCACTGAAGATTAAAGCCCTTTTTGAAACCCCTGAAACCCTTCATGCCATTAGACCTGCCATCAGCATACAGATTACCTTTCTCATTTTTACAGTACAGTGCCTTGCAAAGAAGAGGATTCAAGGCAAAGGAAAGAGAAGAGGAAAAGAAAATAATGTGACAAACAGACAAAGTATAGTAAAGTTGCTCCAGAAATCTCTCTGCTAACAGGTACTGGGGAGTTTTTAAGCCTTATGTTTGGCTCAGTAATCAAATACATTTCATCAGTGTGAGGTGAATGCCTTAAGGTTTTCACAGGTTTCAGGGATGCTGGCCCCAGGAAATTCCAGTTTCTGCATGAAAGAATCTTCGGTCAACTCAAAACACATTTGTGCTAATGAAGTAAAACTCTCACCTTTGGATCTGATTTATTTGAATTATTTCAAACTGTCCCTTTCTGGAGACCTAAAATGACCAATTCTGATGTATGCACATCTACTTTACAGGCTCACAAGGCTCACCTCACTCTTTGCGCCTCTAATAAGAATTTTGCAACTACACAGGTAATTGCATACATGGAAACTATTCACACATTTGAAAATGCTGGCCAGATAAGTCACAGCCAAAAATCAAATAGACTAAGACAATTCTTGTTTCAATACTTTTAAACTTACGATGTAAAAAAACCCCTATACTTAACAGGCATTCGGGCTTTATCAACAAGGCTGCACGAAATAGATTCCCCCCTGAATAGTGCAGAGACTCCTGAATGTCCCCTGTGTTCTGTGGGATGCTACCTTCTATTTTCAGATTATTTTTTAAAGCACATTTTTCAAGAGTACATGCAGGTGGTAAAAAGCTTAGTTGACATTGTCTAATGTTTTCTCTGACACAAATATTTTCCCCAGAGAAAGATATCTCCTACTTCCATCCAAGAAAGCCCTTTACATTTATCTCAAATGTATCATCAGAATTAGCAAAATTTGTTCTTGACCTAGTTATTGCCTCATTAATGCTCAAAGGACTGACATTTGCAAGCAGTCTAGGCAAAGTGCTGCAATCTCCTTTTCAGAATCTCAGAGATGCATTCTCATTGTGTGTACAAACATCTTCTACCATTTCAGAAGAAAGCTCAGTCTCTTTAACATGGTTTTCATAGTTTGTCTTTACACACTATGTGCAAATGGGCCATGCAACTCAGTGAGATGGGAAATCCTTGATGACAGGAACTAAAGATTAAAAATGAGATTTTTAAATATAACAAGGGTTTTTAAAGTTACTATCAAGAACTATATGTTCTTTGTATATTCTGTCCAAAGTTCTGGGATAAACAATGACCCTGCAGTAACTCAGGCACTGGAGGAGACCTGGAGCAAAGGCAGTGTTAAATTTAGAAATTTAAGTTGCATTTCATAGAATCATAGAATGGTCTGGGTTAGAATAGGCTTTAAAGATCATCTATTTCCAACCCCCCTCCATGGGCAGGGACATCTCCCACTAGATCAGGTTGCTCACAGCCCCATCCAGCCTGGCCTTGAACATTGCCAGGGATGGGGCATCCACAGATTCTCTGTGCAACCTGTTCCAGTGCCTCACCACTCTCCTGCAGTAAAGAATTTCTTCCTAATATCTAATCTAAGCCTATGCTTTTTTAGTTGAAAGCCATTGTGCCTAGTCCTGCCACTCCCTGCCTGTACTGAAAGTCTCTTTCCAGCTTTTTGTAGGCCACCTTATGTACAGAAAAACTGCTAGAAGGTTTGCCCAGAGCCTTAGTTTTCTCTGATTACACGGCTCATCCTGTCTGTAATACAATGGTGCTGCAAACACATATATGCTATAGCATACATCACAGAATAGCTATATCTCTGCAATCCTTCTCTCACTGCTAACAGCTGATGCTTGTTAATGCATGTGACTCCAGTCCAAGGATATATGTGGAACTCACACAATTTCAGTCTTGAAAGAGAAACAAATTTAAAATTGAGTGTCACGCCATTTGTTAGAAATTAAAAACCCAAGTTAATGATACTCCATGTGAGACACAGAGCTTGCTTTTTTCCCAAAATATCAATTCCTGAGGTTATTACATCACTACAGAAAGAAAAGAAACAACAAAAACCCCAGCTGAAACACTTGAACGGTTGAAGTTATATCAGCTAATATATCTGACCTTCTAAAAAGAAACCCTAAACCAATTACATATATTCTGCAAGATAATTTGCATAATACTTGCCTTTTTTCAGATATTAATTCCAGAAAAAGCAGTTGTTTCAATATTTATAGAGCCAAACCAAACCCCTACCCATCAAATCTTCATGAGACAATTTTTCATCATGTACTTTTCCCATCTATGAATAAATTACTAATTTATGACACAGAATATTAGAGAAAGTATGTATAGGTTTCTGATATTGATGCTTTTCAGGGGCTGCTGGTGTGTTTGTTTAATTAGCAGAACTTCAGCTCTGCCAGCACCTTCTATATTACTGCAGAAGCAGCACAGCAGTAGTGCAATGGAACATGTGATATGATGGACTGGTGATACTTTAGGTTAATGGAATTGACCACATTCAGCTGCAGAGTTCAATAATGAGGCCTGGTAAATCCTGCTAAGGTAAGCAAATGCATAAGATTTATCCTCATTTCTCCTTCCTGAACACCAAAGCAATAACCTCAGGTAAAATTGTTATTTTGTATTTGCAAATATTCCACCTGAAAAAAGAGCATTTATCAGTTACACAGACAGAAAACCATATAATGCTGTTAGGGTGTACATTCAAATGTTATGATAATTATATTCAATACAGGATTATACCTTCTCCTCCTGTGTATTACCATTAAAAACTAACATTATCCCATTTATACTGCTTTTTTTTCTTTTCTTCTTCAGGTCCCTTAGCAGAAAGATTTGCTCAAGTGAGGCTTTCCTGCCAAAAGAGATGTTATTCTCTGCTTATGCACCGTGTCAATAGGCAAACATATGCTTTCAGCAAATTGTACAGCATCTAGCTAAATTCAGAACAAATGCATATGTCACCCCCTAAATCAAACACTCTCTCTGTAATTTACAATCTGCTCCAAATTATAGCAATTCAACCAAAAGAGGAATTTGCCTTAGAGCTTCTGGGTTTTTGGTAGACATAATTAAGTACCAAATCATTTAATAGTTTGAGTTAACACACTCCAGTTCATTTTTGTTTGTGAGTTTAATGTGATAATAAGCAAATATCTGATGTGAAGCAACTGAGTAATCTGGCATTTATTATCCTGTAGAAGACAAGGCTCAGGAAGGACCTTACTGCCCTCTACAACTGCCTGAAAGGAGGATGTGGCCAGGTGAGGCTCTTCTCCCACGTAACAAGAGCCAGGACAAAAGGAAATAGCCTCAAGTAGCACCAGAGGAGGTGTAGATTGGATATTTGGAAAAATTTCTTCACATAAAGGATTGTCAAGTATTGCACAGGGATGTGGTCCCTGGAAGTGTTCAAAAAACATGTGGATGTGGCAGATGGGGTTGTGGTTTGGTGGTGACACAATCATGACATGGTTGGACTTGGTGACCTTAGAGGCATTTTCCTAACCTTCAGGATTCTATGAAAGCAAGAAGTAGATGAAATAAGAGTCTCACAGTTTTAGTTAGGCCATTTTTCTTGAATAGTAACAACCCTTACTATGAAGTATGACACACAGAAGAACTCATTGTACTATTCCCAGGAACAGTTATGAGGTCCAAGAAGAATCTGAAGCCAAGTAAAAAAATGAGGAGAGCAGCACTTCTGTCTGCTGTGCCTTCACCACCACCTCTGTCACCACAGTGAGGAGAAACCACATGGTGCATTATATCAAGGCCCTGCAGCTGCCTAGCCTCAGACAGCAGTACTTAACATATGCCTTTCCTGAGAGCAGCAGCAATGAGTAAAATAAAATAAAAAAAATAAATCTCCACACAGCAGCAGTATGAGGGAGCATGAAGCAGTGTTCTAATTCTCTGCCCTGTCCATCCAATCCATACTGCTCGTGTTTCTCCAGGAAGGGGGTCCCACCTTAGGAGCTGAGTCATGGTTGCTCTTCACAAACCTGCCACTCAGCTCAACATCGTCGAGCAGCCACAGTACAGACCTGGTCTTCTAAATTTCAGTGTGCTCTCTGGGGAAAAAAATAGATCCCAAATAGAACTGGACAGATTACAGACGAAAGGACTGCAATACATATTATCTGGACCCCTGTGTCCTACAAGTGCAGGTCAATTGTGGACAAGTTAGACTCCTCAAGGTGCTTTTAACTGGGCTTTCACGTTGTTGAGACACCACTGAGACATTCAGGTTAGGAAGACAACAGATACAGAAACACCCTAACTGCCACCCTGTTGACTGAACTTGGTTTGGCAAAGGTTTATTAGCTCAAATATGGGCTAATTTGAGTGTAATTTATAAATTACAGGCCAATTTAGACAGATTAGTATGGCTGCTACGTCTGTGAGGAGCCAGAACTAACAGCGCCTGTCTGAGCCTGTGCAAGCAGATCCTAATGTGGTGCTTCACTTCTTTCACCACCTTTTTTCCCTTGAGAATGCTGCATGCAACATCACAAGGGCATCTGTAGCAAAGCCAGCTCTGGTGCAACAAATACCATCAGCTCTGGCTCAGCCAGAGCTGAGTTAGTTCTTGAAGAGTCTGTTAACATGAGCAAGGTTCTGGGAAAAGCACAAAGCAAGGGACTGTGTCCAACATGGACATGGAGGTAGCAGGATTCCAGAAATCAAGCCCTGGAAGGACAGCACAATAAGCAGTTCTGCAGAAGAAAGAACAGCCAGTTTTGACTTGGAGCCTTAACACCCTGATAAAGTTCCACGTGGTATAAACATCTCTGCACCATATCTTACTATGTTCTCTAATAGTAAAATTATCCAAGCAGTAAACAACAATTATTCTGCTGTATGGGGCCCGTAAACAACTTGTGGGGAAAAATTAAAATCCTCCCGTCTCTTACGCCAAGAACACACAATTTGTCTATTCTTGACCTTTGCTTTGTAATTTCACATCATAAGAGATCGGAGAGGAATGGATGCCCTGGGTTAGGTAAAATCTGCTTACAGTCTTTAAATCTACAGTCCTTAAAAATCTCTTATAGTAAGAGTGTATGCTAGTTTATTAATGTCACAGCCTTTTCACTTTAAATTGTGTCTCTAGAGCCTCAAGTAAAATGTATCATATTTATGGGCACTAAAGCTTAGTTACTTTATACAAATTTACTGCAAAATGAAGTTGAGTTAGAACTTCAATTTAACCTGAAGCTGCACACAGTCTCTTGTACTTGCCTGAACTTCAGATTACTTAGGATTTTATTGCTGTAAGGTTTTATAGACTTTGAAATGCAAACATAACTGTGGGCAAAAGGATGTAATATAGATTTTAATATAATTTCTACTGAACAAAGTGTTAAAGTAATAACTTTGAGCAAATTTAGTATTTGAAAGAATGACAACCCCAGAGATAAGATTACACAAAAAACTCCACTTTCTGAAGGGAGGCAAATATACTTCTGGGGTTTGTTTGTCTGTCTTTTCTTAATCATAACTTCAAAGTCACATTTTTCATTGGTGATGCCTACAGTAAGGCTTTACATCTGTATTTGGAGTGTGCAAAAATGATCAGGAACAATTGTGGGTTTTCTTCTTGGTGACTTAGCACTGATCAGCTGCTGATAAGCTCCGAAGCTTCAGTCCTACACATCTTTATTATGGGTTCATGGTGTTTTAAGCACATGCATTGTGTTTCTTATTTAAAACATCAGGACCACTTACACCAATAACATACCAACTCTGCCATGATTTCTACTGCTACTCTAAAATATGGCTGGCAAGCAACAAATAGCTTCTTGCTCCAAAACAGAAGTTCTAGCAAACCTGAATGCCCTATATGCAAGCTTCAAGGGCCTATTTCACTGGGCAAGCTCTGAGAAATAAAATAATCCTGGTAACAGTGACAGAAACACAGGTCAGTGCATACATACCGAACTGAACATTATTACCCTGACACTGTTACCTTTTTCCTGTTTTCTGTCCTTTTGTGTTTATCATTTTCGTAATTTAGGATCATTCACTTCTTACATTTGTTCCCATGTTGACTCTCATCACCTTCCTCTTTCCTTTTCTTTTGCACTACGTGTTTTTTCTCCTGAACACACTTTTTCTATCCTCTTCCTCCTTAAGGCAGTCCATTTCTCTTTGGCTCCTGCTGAGAAAGTCTTGTACTCACCTGTTTTCTGTAAGCAGGCAGTTAAAACTGTCCTACCCTAAAGCTACGAAAAGGAATCCCACAGCAGACAACATAAACTGCTTGTGGTCAGACTCTTTGTAGCTTTGCGAGTAGAACAGGCCAGGCAGAATTACTTTAAAAATACAGTAAATACAAAGGTGCACCTGAAGTCTCAGAGCCATAGAATCATAGAATAGCTTGGGTTGGAAGGGACATTAAAAATCATCTAGTTCCAGCCCCCTTGGAGGGACAGACACCACTAGACCTGTGTCTTGGTTTGGAAAGGCAGATATTTGTCAGGGAAAACTGCAGTTACCCTTGGAATGGAGAATGTAAAAACCCCTCCCTCCAAATTATTACAATTTTGCAATTAGGAGCTTTCAGGCAAAAATATGGGAATAGGAATAACAGTTTACTAGCAATAATAAAAACAAAAATACAAATGCAGTAATACCAAAAAACCAAACAAGCAAACAAACAAAAGTCCTAGAAAACCCTGACAGAGCCAGAGATACGACCTGACACCCTGCTGTCAGGGTGCTGGAAGCAGTCCAAATAAGTGCTCCTGGAGTAACAGATGTTCTGTGAAGCAGAGATGATCCTGTAGAAAAAAGGGTCCAGTGCTGGTGAGATGGGTCCGGTCTTCCTCCAAGAACTCAGTGGAAAACTGGCTGAATTTGGGATTGCAGGTTTTATCCTGGTGGAAAGGCTTTGGCTCCTCCCACTGGGTGCAGCATCTCCCAATGGGATGAGGTGATGTTATCAGTCATGTGAGAGGCCTTCAATGGCCCATTCACAGGTGATGTCCCTCGGAGGAGGATGGGTGGAGGAAGAGATAAGAAGGCACTGCCATATCTGGTGTTATCAGGTGTCCCATTAACAGAAGGCATCTGCCCTCTTCTTCTCCCTAGAGTTACAGGAGATAAAGAACAATATCTCCCAACCGATTTCAACAGATGAAAAGAGAATACACATTTTTGGTTATGTTTTGCAACCCAAGACAACCTGGTTACTCAAAGCCCCATCCAGACTGGCTTTGAACACTTCCATGGGTGCAGTATCCACAGCTTCTCTGAACAACCTGTTTCACCACCCTCACAGCAAAGAATTTACTCCTAATATCTACTCTGAACCTACCCTATTTTAATTTAAACATATTTTCCCTTATCTTTTGACTACATGCCCATGTAAAATGTCTCTCTCCATCTCTCCTGTAGGCTTCCTTCAGGTACTGGAAATCTCCAGTTAGCTCATCCTAAAGATTTTTCTTTTCCTAGCTGAACAATCCAAATCCTTTCCTCATAGGAGAGGTTCTCCATTCCTCTGATCAACTGGATATCCTCCTCTGGATGTGTTCCAGCAGGTCCATGTCCTTCCTGTGCTGTCACCCCAGAGCTGATGCAGCCCTGCAGGTGGGCTCTGAGCAGAGCAGAGGGGCAGAATCCCCTCCCTCCCCTGCTGCTCACACTGCTCTGGATGCAGCCCAGGACACGTTTGGCTCTCTGGGCTGGCAGTGTCCATGGCTGGGTCATGTCCAGCATCTCACCCAGCAGCACCCCCAGGTCCTTCTGGGCAGGGCTGCTCTGATCTGTTCATCCCCAGCCTGGATTGGTTCAGGGTTTGCTCTGACCCAGGTGCAGCACCAGCACTTGGTCTTGTTAAACCTCATGAGGTTCCCCTGAGCCACTTGTGCAGCTTGTCCAGGTCCCTCTGGATGGCATCCCATCCTTCAGGAATGGCAACTGTACCACTCAGCTTGGGGTCATCTGCAAATCTGCTGAGGGAGCACTTGACCCCTCTATGCCATTAAAGAAGATATTAAATTACACTTGTCCTAATATGAACCACTGATGGTCACCACTTTTCACTGATGTCCATTGGGGCTGAGCAGCTGACCACTACCCATGTTGCCATCCAACCACTTCCATACCCACCAAGCACCCTTCCTATTGAATTCTTCTCTCTGCAATTTAGAGAGGAAGATGTTGTGGAGGACTGTGTCAAAGGGTTTACAGGAGTCTAAATAAATTACATCCATAGAACTCCCCTTTTCCACTGATGTGGAAAAGTCACTCCATCATAGAAGGGCATTGGGTTGCTCAAGGAGGACTTGCCCTTGGTCAAGCTCAGCTGGATGTCCTGAATCACCTTTCTGCCCCCCACGTGCTTTAGCACAACTTCTTGGAGGATCTGTTCCATGATGCTCCCAAGCACATAAATGAGGCTGACAGGTCAGCAGGTCCCAGGGTCTTCCCTTCTACCCTTTTCTAAGACTGGTATCATGTTTCCCTTTTTCCAGTCACCTGGGACTTCACCTGACTGCCATCATTATCTTCCTCAAGTTCCAGTTGAAGCAAACATAGAATAATTTCTGAAAGCCTGAGAAAATCTTAATTTCCACCTACCAGTTCAAAGTCTCCCCAGATTTAGGGTATGCAGAATTCTCTAATCCCACTGAGTTTTATTTAGTTGCAGCTTGTGACTAACTTGAATATTCTGTATGTCTGTCAAGGTAATGCAGCATTTTAACAATGGCCTAAGAAATACATATTGAAGGTAACTGTTTAAGGAAAAAGAAATTTTGAATCTGATAAATAGAATAGGAAAATGCCTAACAATTAGGAGCACTATCCTGGAATCCTTCACAATAAAGAGTGAAAGAAGGTAAAAATAAAACATAGACATAGAACAGCCTCTGATATGGTCTGCTAGGTCTAAGGGTTCTGTACTACTATTGAAATAACAGTAATTATTTCAAAACTGTGAAGAAGTGACTCAACATAGTAAAACCAGTAAGTTTCTAAACCCAGTTTCTGTCATTATTTTTTCTATTTACAAACTGATTTTACATAAAATACAAATTAAGGTAATTCCACTCAATGCCTGTGGGCGATAAGACATTAAAGACTTCATTTTGTCTTTGGTGCTTTACTCCCACTTACATGCTTATGTAGTAAAACAAGAGTCTTGAACTCCAGAGATCATGCTGCCATGAAAAACAGTCTACATTCCCATCTCAAATTAAGGTAAATGTCTTCCTTGCTGCTTTACAAATGGGCCAAGTCAACGTTGCTGGTTTTTGTTGTGATGAAATATGCTCATGGCTGGGCATATGTGATGCCTCCAAACAAATTCAAGGTTCATCTGTCTCCACTTGTGCAAGTTCACCTAAAAAACATGGGACAAAATGATTCTCTTCTTCATTCTTCAATTCCAGGGCAGATTTTGTGAGCAAATTCAATGTTACTTTACAAGACTGGACCACTCCTTCCACAATTAATTTGCCACCTGCAGAGGTCAAAGCAGAAAGTCTTTTCAAATCCTGCCTTTCTTCAAATTAGTCCTCCCTTTACAAAAAAATGAAAATAAAACATGATCTCACCTTTCCTGAAGAGGTCCTCACCTCCTTCTGGTCTTCCTCCAGACATATGCTCTTTGTGAAGATTCAGATATTTCTATTTCCTCATCACAAAGTACCTTTAAGACTCCTCCAGTCTGTGGAAATTCATATTCTCTTCTTATTATAGGCCCATCCAGTCTCCAACCCAAACACTGACCAGCACTCTGCTCCAGCCCATGAACAATCCTTTTTCTTTTCCACACTAAGTAACATTAGGATCCACTGAGTTTCACCGCTTTATCTTCCTTGAGAAAATTTTTCCCCCAAACCCTCTCCACAGAAAGAGACAGTCAAATCTTGAGGGATTGCTGACACCACACCAGGGTCCACTGGCTGCTCTGCCCCCCAGCACTGGTATCAGGGAGGCCACCAAGCAGACAATGGGAGCAGCAGCTTGTGGACGAGCCGTGGTAATCCTCTGAGTTGTGGCACAGGCTGGAAAAAGAGGGAGGCTCTCCAGCTTGTATGATACAAGGTTTACTCACTTGGAGGGACAGGGCAGGAGTGGTGATTTTGGCTAGGGAACATCAGGTTATATGCGGGGGAGGATCAAGGGGTGGAACCTTGGACACAATCAGGGAGAGGGATGGGAGGAGATTCACCCAGACTGGTGGGTTTTGAGACCAGTGGGAAGGATAGGGGGAGGAGAAAAGGGCACATGGACCAATGGGACATCAAGGAATTCCCAGGCAGGGTTTAGGCACGGGCTGGGTCTCAGGGAGAACTGACAGGGAAGAATCTGGAAAAGGGGGCAGGGTAGGGCTTGAGGGACAGCTCAAGTGAGGGTACAACTTAGGGACAAAACCATCAGCTTAACAATAATGGGAGGTTACAGAAGGTACCAACACAAATCAAGATAACAACCTTAAAGCACAGTGCTGCAGATCTTAGCAGGATGTATAAATACCCAACAGGAGAGATACAGAAAAGGGAGCTGAATTCCTCTCAGGGATGCTCACTGACAGCACAAGAAGCAATGGACAGAAACAGGAATGTGTTTCAACACAAGATGTGAGTGTGGTCAAGGAGGCTGCTCACTGGGATGTGGAGTCCTCATCTGAGGACATACTCAAGAACCAACTGGACATAGTTCTGGGCATGGCTGTCTTGAGCAGGAGGGTAAAACTAGATGACCTCAAGAGAATATTCCAACCTGGACGATTCTGTGAGATCTCATTTCCAGCTGTGTGAGCTTGTTTAAATTCTCTCTGTCAACAGTGGGGCCCTCTAGATTTCCATTTCACAAGCCCGAAGCAAAATATTGTAGAGGACAAAAAAGTTAAGAAGTTGCTGTTAGCCAAGTTTAGTTTTATAGTTATGCCATTACTGTTAACACTTGCCTTGTACCCCTGCTGTACCCCTACCCTTTTCTTGTTGTAATATTTGTCTCTTGCAGTGTTCCTGGTTCCTTGTTTCTGTGCCCTGTTAGGCCTTTGTGCTTTTGCTGTATCCCTTCCTTGGTTGTTGTGTTCCCTGCCATGTTTCCTGGTTCCTTTGCCCTGTCGGGCTCCACCTCCACTGCTCCCCAGTGTTTCCCATAGCGACCAGCAGCCAGAACCATCTGTCACAAGGCAGATCAGCATTTTCTAGCTCTAGAACTTCATCCATCTCTGTGTTGCTACTTATGTTGGTTTTGCATGGCCTGTTTTTTTGTTTGGTTGGTGTTTTTTTTTTTTTTGTGGGTTTTTTTTGTTTGGTTTTTTTGTTTGTTTGTTTTGTTTTTGTTTTTGTTTTTTTGTGTTTTTTTTGTTTGTTTTTTTTTTTTTTTTTTTTTTTTTTTTTTTTTTTTTTTGTAGCAGTGGGGCCATGCAGGTGGCTTCTGTGAGAAACTGCCAGAAGCTTCTGCCGTGTCCAGCAGAGCCAATCCCTGATGGCTCTGAGGATGGACGTGCTGCTGGCCAACTCTGGGCCCATTAAAAGATGGCAATACCTATATGATAACACATTTAAGAAGAAAGCAAAACAAAAGTAGTGCCTCAGTTTTAATTCCAGCCAGAGACGAGAAGGGGGTGAGAACATGTGATAGAAACAATAGGGAGACACCAAGGTCAGTGGAGAAGGAGGGGCAGGAGCTGCTCCAGGCCCCAGAGCTGAGATTCCTCTGCAGGCTGTGGGGAGACCACAGTGAAGCAGCTGAGACCCTGCAGCCCCTGGGGATCCACGGGGGATGCAGAGATCACCCACAGCCCCTGGGGATCCACAGGGATGCAGAGATCCACCCACAGCCCCTGGGGATCCACGGGGATGCAGAGATCCACCCACAGCCTGTGGGGATCCACGGGGGATGCAGAGATCACCCACAGCCCCTGGGGATCCACAGGGATGCAGAGATCCACCCACAGCCCCTGGGGATCCACGGGGATGCAGAGATCCACCCACAGCCTGTGGGGATCCACGGGGGATGCAGAGATCACCCACAGCCCCTGGGGATCCACAGGAATGCACAGATCCACCCACAGCCCCTGGGGATCCACGGGGGATGCAGAGATCCACCCACAGCCCCTGGGGATCCACAAGGGATGCACAGATCCACCCACAGCCCCTGGGGATCCACAAGGGATGCACAGATCCACCCACAGCCCCTGGGGATCCACAAGGGATGCACAGATCCACCCACAGCCCATGGGCATCCACAGGGATGCAGAGATCCACCCACATCCCATGGGGAGGTGCCCATTCTGGAGCGGGTGGATGCCTGGAAGAGGAGGCTGTGATCCTGTGGGAGACTCCATGGAGAGAGGGCCCTGCTCCCAGGCTGGAGCAGCCTGTCCTTGGAGGGCTGCACCCCGTGGAAGAGTGACCCTCTCTGCAGCAGTTTTGGAGGGCTGTGTGACCCTGGGAGGGACTCCTGTTGCAGCAGTTCTGGGAGCACTGCTGCTCCTGAGATTAGAAGGTGCTGCTTGTGAGGTTGGAAGAAGAATGCTGGAGAAGTTCACAGAGAGCTGTCTCCCATGGGAGGGGCCCCATGGTCTCAAGGATTCCTCTCTATGAGCATCAAAAAAAACCACCTTGGCTGATGAACTGACCAAAACCCCCACGCTCTGTCTCTCTGTGCTGTTGGTGGGAAGGAGGAAGGGGCTGGGGGGAAAAAAAGTTGTTTTTAAGGACGTATTTCATTTTTCATCATCTTCCTCTGATTTTGTTGTAATAAACTCAATTCGTACCTCTAAGTTGAGCCTGTTTTGACCTTGGAGTGTTTTCTCCTGGTCCTTATCTCAACTCATGAAGCCTGCATTAAATTTTCCTCTCCTCTGCCCAGCTGTGGCAGTTTGGCCAGTGTCAAACTCCAACACTACTCCACCGACTGCTCAGTTACATTCTTTGCCATTTCTATTTCCCTGACAGGTTTTTTTTTCATCAGTTCTCCTAAACCATCCATAAAATTTGATAAAACTGAGTGCTAATACGGAAGCTTTGTGGAATCTTTCTTCAGCCAGGTTGAAAACTGCTTGTTCACTCTCTTGATTTCTGCCTGTTACTCAGATGTTAGCATTTCACGTTTGGCTGCTCCACCACCCAGCCTCCCCAGGAGCCTGTGTGCTGCAGCCTTCTGAAAGACCAGCTCCTCTCATTCAGCCATGCGTTTGACACTGCGCTTGCAGAATCACAAGAAAGAGGCCGAGATGAATTTGTTGATTTCTTCACAAGTATTTCAGGAGGTGGAGAATGAAAAGGAACTTCTGCAGAGCAGAACAATTCTGCTTGCAGAGGTCTCAGATGGATTCTCAGGAGAGAGACAATAATACATCAAAATGCTTCAACAAATGAGTACAGCTAGTAGCCAAAACCTATATGAGGACTCCTGGGACTGGGGTCTATCCACACATGAGGCATTACAGTATCATTGAATAAAATGCTTAAATAGCTTTAAAGCCAGATAGGGGAATATGGGACTCTCACCACTTCGTTAACCACAGCTGTTGGACAAGCCAGTCTGCATCTTTTATTCCTTTCCACAGTGTTTGATGGCTGGCATACAAGAATGTCATTTATGTATTTAAGAACTGAAAAACACAAGTGCTTGTGAAACAGCAGGCACTTGTTATAGATGTAGTAAACCAAAAAGCTACACCTGCTAATGTAAAATGTGGGAAAATACAGGGCAGAGCATTTCAACAGCTGAACAAGGTGAAAAGCTGTTTGTGCATGTAGTTTATGCCTGTAAGCTTCCTTGCATACTTGCCTGATGTTTAAAGTTGGTTTGGTGAGGCATTAGCATAAAGACACAGTTTTTAAGTATCTATTCCCTTGAAAACTCAGATAGTGAGTCAGGAGTCATTCCCACAATCCAGATGTATGAGAATTACTAGTTCTCTTCAGTATCCTATAAAAATCACCAAGATAGCTTTGTCATTTCAGTTTTAGAAAAATTAAATTGTAACAATTAATCATTAGATTGTTTGCCATTAAAATAAAGATTACTTGGTTTAAAATACTTTTGAAATCACTCATGGTGCATTTTTGAACACTGCCATGCAACAAAATAACATGGTACACTTTCTCTGCTCAGAATTTAACTACCAGCAATTTCCAGTTTCTTAAGGTGGTAAGTTACTGGGTATTTGTATATATTGTATGGCAGATTCAATTGTTTCCTGAATAACTAATGAAACATTCTTACTTTAAACCACTTTAAACTACTGTCTATGAGACAGGCCCCAAAGTATTCTGTTACTTTCCCTGATTAACACCAAAGATTGTGCTGGTGCAAATATTAGGGAAAAAAAAGTACCTTCTGGGTCAAATACTTGCATCACCTAAACATTTTCTGTCTCTTTTTAAATGCTGCTTTAATAATCATTTTTGCTCGTTAAAATTCCAGTGGGAGGGG
The DNA here is from genome assembly GCF_021018805.1 of Prinia subflava. Taxonomy (NCBI): domain Eukaryota; kingdom Metazoa; phylum Chordata; class Aves; order Passeriformes; family Cisticolidae; genus Prinia; species Prinia subflava. The sequence goes on along the minus strand of NC_086283.1, from coordinate 93,427,665 downwards.
ATGAAACCCTTCAATTACAGTCAGTATGACTAATTTTTGTCATTGTTTTAAGCAGTATCTCTTTATTAGCACTACCACACCATTATAGAATTGTATAAGCTTTCAAGAGATTAATGTAACAACTGAAAACTGAAAACTTTCATACTACCTGAACCAATATGTGTGGGAGGTGGGGAAGCCCAAGAGGAGAGTGACACTCTCCCTTGGAGGGAGAGTGTGTTGTAATAATCCCACAAAAGCAAGTTTTCCCAGTTACTTCAAAAGTTAGTTGTTCTCCCCTCTCCCATTGGCCAAAAGTTAGGCAGTGTTCCCCAATAGGTCCAAAGTTTCTGTCCCACAGTCATTGGGTCAAAAGTTTCTTCACCCTGTTCTCGCACGGAGATTGGTTCATTCTTGATCCTTCCCCTGATTGGGCCGTTCACAATCCCCTCCGTGATTGGAGAGTTCCCCAACCTCACCCCCTGATTGGTGAACTTTTCAATCCTCTCCCTGATTGGAAAACTTCTCAATCCGCCCTGTGATTGGCCCTAAGAGAAAACCACACCCCTTTCCAACCCCATAAAAACCTAGGGTTTTAGACTCTCGGGGTCTTCGGGCTTCGGATGTCGCCGGTTCCTGCCTCCGAATAAAGAAGCTCCGGAGATCTCCTGGCTCCTGCCTCTCCTTTCTGCGCCGCCTGGGCTCTGGATCTGTGGGCGAAGCTGCTTGCCAGCTCACCAGCTCCCTCTCCCTCTGCTGGCACAGAGCTGCTGGGGTTGCCTAGGCGACCCTCTCACAAAAGAGCTAAATCACTGTAGCGAGCCTGTGCCTCTGAGGCTGAGAGTGTCTTTTTAAAGACAACTTGCCACAGAAGGACGCGGCCCGCCGAAGACTCCACAGAACTGACCTCGGGTGGTCAGTGGGCTTCGGCCGCACACCCCCAGGCCGCGTCAAATATGCACACTCAGCAAGTTGTTTTATCTATTGTGAATGTTTTGGGCTTTTCAGATGTTTAGAAGTGACAGCTTGATTTCAAAATTGGCTTGTATTTTATTAAAAGCAGGTTAAGGATTCTTCAAAAGGAGAGAAATACAGCATTAAACCTTAGGTCAAGTAACACACTTCTGTTGAGCGTTTTCCCTTTGTAATAAATGAAAAGGTCCCAAAAACCTCCAAGTTGAAATTTAGCAGCAGATTTTAATTGAAATGAATATAATTAAATAAAAGGATACATTCAAATAAAAATGTATTGCATTCTTTATAAAAGTAATTTGACAGTGAATGGACCCGGTATCAATAAAGCATGAGCAAAAGGCAGGCTGGCCGGGCCAGGGTACATGTGCAGGGTTCAGGACACCACCCCATGAACAAATCAAAGCCTATTTCATCTATACTTTTATACTGTAGCCAACACCCCATCTCTTCCCATCTTCAGTTGTCTCCTCCCAGTTTCGATTGTTGAAGTCTGCGTCACCTTCTTCATTGCGCATGCTACAGCTGTTATTTGAGGGTCTTCTGACTCCTTTTGGTGGTCGCTGGGATGAAGGCTACTCCTCTTCCTTGTATGTCCTTTGTTTGACCTTGCAAGTTATACATATGTGCCAAGATAGTGTTATACAACTAAACAGTTAAGTTCTATTAGATATAGCCAAAAAGTAACATCTGGCCTTATCTTAATTTTCCTGGACTCGTCTCAATCTCTTTTTAGCATCTTCAAGGACACTACTCCCTAACTGTCCTTGGTCTCAAGTCCTGTTTTCTCATGGTATTTTGCCAAGGAAAAAGGGCCGGGGGGCTCTTCTAACACTACGTCTTTACCTGAAGTTAGTTTTACTAATTCTGCTAATATTGATTAAAGTTACAATACCAACCTGTTGATATTAGTGATATTGAGTATATATATTGTTACAATTTAGCACGAACCATGCTCATTCATTACACTTTCTTCAGAAAGGGAATGAAAAGTCAACTGCTTGCACAACTCCAGCCCAGGTAAACTTCTTTGCCACCTGCCAACATCCATTGCTTACTTCAGAAATGACACACACCTTGATGTGGGTTGTGATTTTATTCCCTGTAACCAGCTTCTAAGAGGCATGCTGTAGTTATATTTATGTTTTGGTGGTGAAATTTGCATGTTTGCAGCACATTCTTTTAATCCTCTCTGTGACAGCTACAGGTGGTCCGTAAGCTGCACAGATAAATTGGCCACAGCAGCCACCAGCTGGGCCAGCCTAGCTCCTGGGAGAATAGGAGTAAACAAGTCCCTGATGATGATAGGTTGGATTCAAATGCAAACACAGGACCGCAGCCAATCCCATTCCATCATGAATGCAGCCATGCCATTGGCCAGTGAGCTCGGTGGGGCTAAGGCCCCAACCAATCACGTGTGTCAGCACGGGCAAAGCCCCTATAAAAAGAGGTGCCCAAATCGAAATTCTGGCTGTTGTGGTATGAATTCAGGTGTGTCCTGTCTTGTGACTGTCTCCAACATCAGTGACACCTTTTCACTTCATTTTAGACCAAAACTGATCACATGTTCTATGTAAATTTGAAAACTAACTCCTTCATAATCAGTGTTTTCAAGCATGCTGTATATACTGGTTACTGCAATAGTATACACAGACTAACAATCTGCTGCCTGGCCACTGTGAGGAGCAGAGGATGCAACATTTGTAAGCACTTCTTATGAATACCCAGTTAAATTTTAAGGAGGTTGTCTCCATTTAATTTGATTTTATTTTCCCAAGAGTCTGCAAAATGTGTTATGAACAAGCTATTGAACCTTATGAAATGTTTTTACAGAAGTAGATCAAATCTGACTACCTGGTGATTAATCATCATTATTAATCACAGTTAGCAGTAAGATGTGAACATTTTAAAATAGTAATCATATATTTTTTGAAGCAGCAGCATTGAAGCAAGATAAGTAAATGAGTCTGAAGACCCTTCAAAATGTGTATCTTAGTTACAAAGGCGCTCTTCTGCTAAATGAAGATGTGGCATGTTCACTGTTCTAACACTGTGAGCTGCAATTTAGGAGCATTACTAAAGTTTGGAATTGAACAAAAACTAAGGAAAAAAGTCAAGCATACTAAACAGTATTAAGTACTAACTGCAAACTTGGTATCTGTGTTAATATTATGTGAAGAAGGGATTTTATCGTTGCTGAATTATCAGAGAAAAAGACCTTATCTGTTACAATTAGCAGCTACAAGCCATGATTCTGCTTAGGACTTTGGCCTTCACGCTGAGAGAACACATCTGAACACCTGAATTTTGCTCCTGCAAATCCTCTAAGGCTTAGAATCATGGAATCATAGAATGGTTTGGGTTGTAAGGGCCCTTAAAAGCCATCTAGTTCCAACCCCTCTGCCATGGGTTGACACCTTCCTGTAGGCCAGGGTGCTCAGAGTCCCATCTGAAATAGTCTCAGTAATTTAGGGAAAATACACTGGAAAAAGCTGATGAGTTATTTGTGTATGCAAAGATCCTGAGGAGAAAGAAGTAGACACGAATGGCTTGCGTGGTGTGTTCATCCCTGGAATTGTGGAATCCCTTCTCAGTGAAGGCACAGTGGGCAGAACACGCCCTGCCAATGTGCCAGCCATGCTGCCAGCAGTCCCCTCCCTGGCAAGGAGCAGAGCCCTGCCATGAGAGCTGCTGGGACAGGCACCCCTGGGACACGGCCACGGCCGAGGTCTCCAGCACACAGCCTGATCCCTGCACTTGCTCACAAATGATGCAAAATCCTCCCTCACTTCACTGCAGGGAGGGTGGGAGGCCACGGCCTCACTGCTGGCAAGGCAAAAAGCACTGCGAGAACACAAAACCCTGCCCACAGGTTAACCTGGAAACAGGAGTTACTCCAGTTGCATTTTTTATGAGACAAACACCTCAACTATTAAACAGAAATAAGTTACAGCTTGGATAGATTTGGTTTCTAAAGCTGAAAAAGATGTAAGAGACTGCAAAGAGATCATGTGAGTTATTAACATTTCAGTTAGGCCAGGACCTAAAATGGTCATCATCGATACACCAAAGCTAATGTTTTGAAGATGGAAGCAGCAGAATTAGTCCTCTCATTTAGCTCTTATCAGAAGCAAAAAGTTTGTCTTCACCTTAATCATTACTTTTTCTGAAAAGTAAACTGATAGCATTTTTAAGTATTCAGTTGTGCTGTAGGAAAAAAAGAATACCCCAATTTAAATTACTTTGTTGTGAAAATCAAAGCCTAGAGAACAAGAGAATCCAAGATCCCTCCTCACAAGAATTTCAGAAACTGTATTTTACTGCTTTGGTGTCCTGCTAATTGCTACATTTGGTTTCCATTCTTTCCCTAGAGACAAAAGTTAAAAATTTCACCATCAAATTCAAAAAGGACTATAGCTTGCTGCAGTCCTAATCCATGGTCTTCCAGTGAAAATTGAATCCTATGTATGAGAGTTTAATATATAATGATATTATGTAAGAGTTTTTCTGCTGCTCCAAGCTGAAATTTCTCCACGTTGAGTATTAGATTGTTGCTGGCTGCAGATGGGCACTTGCCTGGCATTGTGCTCGCTGACAATGCTTGTCCTATAAACAGTTATGATAATGATGATTGTTTTCAATTATCATCCAAGCCTCAGAGTAAAATGCTCCAAAATCACAAGCCAAACACCTAGTAACAAATTTAACATGTTCCCTGATGCATATGAAAATGAACACACACATTTATTCAGAGACATTACTCACAAAGTTAGTCACAGCTCATGGTGCTGTTACTAGCTGAAAGCATGTCCATCATTCCTGGCAGAGTCTCTGCCACCACCGAGCATTAACACAAACTGCAGCTAAACCACATGAGGGGAGTGGAGTTGCTGAGAGTGACACAGGCAGGTCTGTCCCGGCCACGATGACAGGTCTGACCTGTGAGATGCTGCAGGGGGAGCTGGCTGGTTTGGCCACCCAGCAGAGAGCAGCCCTTAGGCCAGGGCTGGGCTACAGCAGGTTGGACCTGCCTCCCTCTGGAACTTCAGGGAGCGGGGCACTGCACGAGGGATGTCACTGAACGGTGGAAAGACAGCCCTGCTCCCTGACAGGATGTGTTTCTGAACGCCAGGTGGGGTCAAAGCTAGTCAGTGTGACCAGATCTGCACAGATTTTATACTGAGCTAAAAGCTTGGGGTGTCTGCAGATGAACTGTGCAACAAATCCAGACTTAGTCAAAAGCCGCCAGGTTCTGGTGATTGAGGTCCACACCTGAACGGGACGATCAGCACACTGAGTGTCCTCTCCTGCAAGTACCAAATGTAACCAGATAAATCTCTTAATTATGAGATTACATATTGAAATACGGCCCTCCTGCAGCCCCCCAGAGTTCCTGGGCTAGCTCTGATCTTAGAGGGCTTTGGATTAATATTTCAGGGACAAGGCAAAAGATTCCAAAAGAGGCTCTAACCCCCAGATTAGTAGTCAAAGACGTTTATTCTCAGTGGTTTCCAGAGGGGAAAGAGGATGAATGAGGAAGAACAGGGCCTTATCTAGACTCCTGCTAAGGAAGAGATAATTGGAACTCAGCCAACAGGGTCAGAAAGGGGAGGAAGGGTTAAACTACATGGTTACAGGCTCCAGGGGTCTCTGGGGAGGAAAAAACCATTCCCCAGAGAAATTCAACATGTAACATACAAATAGTAGCAGTTCTTCAGGCAATCCTCCCTTTGCCAAGGTAAAATGCAGGAAACAATGAGCTGGGTTCTCACACAACTTCTGACAGATGCTGGCAGCAGGGGAGAGGCTGCTGAACTGCTTGAGTTTGCTTTCAGAACTGTGAGAGCCCCAACAGTCTCTGACACTAATGCCAAAGGAGGAGAGAAAAGAGAGCCTTCCTCTGCAAACAGAGGGAAGGTTCCAAAAAAGATTACTCCCCAGAAGATTTGTAAAAAAAGGCTCATTTTTAAAAGCATCTGGCAATCTGGTAAGATTCTCAAAAGCTTGTACAAGGTGTCTTTAAACAGTTAACCCTCTCTGGAAAAAACCCTGATTTCATAGCTGAATCATCCCTTAGTGAGGCAAAGTTAATCTCAACTTTGAAGGTGGAAGATCGTAAAAGTACTTAAAACGAAAAATCTGAAAACAGAAATCAGTATCTTCTTCCCACTTCCTCCTGCAAGGTACAAAAGACAAAGGCACACAGAAAGGAGCAACTTTACCCTGCAGGTAACTAATAAATAATTAAAAGTAAGCCCCATGTTTGTAAATGATTGTTTTAACTGTGACCATTTGGGGTTAAATGTTTTAGCAACAATTCTGAAGTATCCTCATGACATGTCTGTACATGGTAATTTTAGGTAGTCCAAGTATGGCCACAAGTTAATTAGAATTAATTGCTCATGTACTTGTGGTGAGCTTCTCTGTATTATGACAGCTGAAAGGGAAATAGAAGCAACTCAATAAACTAATTTTTTGGTAAAAAAAATAAAGAAAACTTGGTGATAAAAATGAAAACTCACATCTTGAGATAAAAATACACACTAATGTTCTCTAACAATTCAAATACAATTTAGGTGTTACAATCAAAGCTTCTTTATCTCTGAGACAATTCAAATGGGAATTATCTTTCATGAAGGAATATTTCTGTTCCCAGTCTTACTGCTTTCCTAAATCCTTGTTTGTAAGGTTGAACATACAGTCTAAAAACCGCAAAAGAAAGGGAGAAAGATCTACAGTATTAAAAGAAGCAGTTCCTGATTCTGAATTATAGTGCTGAATTAACAGATGCTTCCCACTAATATACATTACTAAGTTCCTTCAGATCTCTGACTTTATGCCATACATTTGTGAACCAAAAACAGTCAAGGGTACCAAAAAATGGTGCTACCCCTAGGGCAGCATACACCATTGTTAGGAATCATGGCAATGTAAGCTTAATGATAAAACCCTTAATTAACACTTAATATTAAAAATAAAACAAAAGACCATTGTTTAAGAGCAACAGCAGAAACTTATTTTTATTCCTTTTCACAATTTATTTTCATCTTTCATTAGACTCATCCATACAAGACAGAAGGCTAGAGCTCTTTCATATTTTTGAAATAAAAATTTGACATAGAAAATCTTTTTTCTGCTTATTTAGAAGCCTTGTAAAAATTCTTGTAGCTGGGCAACTATTTCTGTATCCACCGTTTCCATGAGGGCGTGAAAACCTTGTTCTCCCAGTAATTCCTGCTGTGCCTTTAACTTCTCATAGATGAACTGCTGCAGTGACACAGTGTGAACTGGGTCCTTCAGTGCAAGCTGTGGAAAACATGTAAAAGAAAAATATATAATGCAATGGAAAATACTCTATGACTTACGCATTTTGATTATAACCTCAGCTCAAGAAAGAAATCTGCTTTTATTTTCTTTGTATGTACTTGCAAGGCAAGAGGAAACAGTTGTGCAAAACAAAGATCAAATTAAATATTACCAAGGCAAGTATCAGTTTAAAAGTATTTGAAACAGTGCCAAACTGTAAGTCTTACACTTTGCCCTAAGGTTTCATGCTTCTGTAAGGTAAAACAATTTCCAAGCTGCTTTATTAGTTACTGCTGAATGAGGTTCCTGTAACTCCTAAAAATCAGATCAGATCTTACCAAAGACTTGAGTGATGGCATGCACTATAGGCAGTTCCATTTTATTAGTAAGAAAATAAAACACCAAAAAAGTTGAACTTGTTTAGACTGTATAACAAACAAAGTGTCCATATGCATAAAGAACAGACACACTTCAGTACTGGTACCTATAAACCTCATAAATCCAGCTGGATTATACAATTTTCTTTTGGGCAGGGAAGGACAGGATATTTGTCACTGTTTTCCCACATTAGCTGCCTTTTAATGAAAGGAAGAATAGGTAAAAGAAGAGGCTACACTGACAGAGGATGTACTGCTGATTTCAGTGTCAGCAGACACATGGGCACAGTTTGGTACTCTGTAGGAGGGGTTTTTTTCAGTAAATGTAATTTGAATCTCTAGAATATAATAGACTTTTCTAACAAAATTTCTAAATCACAACTATTCTGATCAATACATGCCAAAGTTAGTGGCATTCTTTTCCTGCCTTGCCAAGCACAGGATCTACCAGTTTCTGACTGATTTGCATTTGTTCACTTAAAACTATAATTTGGAACATATAATGCATTTATAGCTAGTTTCTGTAAGTTCATAGCTCTGAATAGGTATGTATAAAATTACTCTAAGGAATTTTGCACAGAAAAACAGGTATTTAAATGGAAGTGTTCTCATCCTTGCGACTGACTAAAGTCATTCAATCATACCCTCCAAACTGCGACAGGGGAGAGAAAATACAATGAAAGGCTTATGGGCTGAGAACAGGGAGAGATCACTCACCGTTTTCTCACATGACCCAAACAGATTTGACTCAGAGAAATTATTTTACCACCAACCAGTTCAGAGTAGGGTAATCACAAATGAAACAAGCTTAAAACACCTTCCTCCCACCCCTTCCTTATTCCTGGGCTCAACTTTAACCGTAAATTCCCTACCTCCTCTGGAGCAGCTTGAGGGACAGGGGAATGGGGATTGCAGTCAGTTTATCACAGGATGTCTGTGGTGCTCCTTTGTCCTCACACTCTTACCCTGCTCCACCATGGAGCCCCATCCACAAGAGACACTACTCCATGAACTTCCCCCACATGAATATCCACGGGCTGCAGTCCTTCACTAACTCTTCCAGTGTGGATCCCTCTTTTGCCATAGAGGGCAGTCTTTCAGGAACAAGCAGTTCCAGCATGGGCTCCTCTCTCCATATGGCCACAGGTCCTGAGAGGAGCCTGCTCCAGTGTGGGCTTCCCACAGGGTCAGACTCCTTCGGGCATCCCTGCTCCAACATGGGCTGCAGGATCTCTGCATCCCCAGGGACCTCCCTGGGCTGCAGGGCACAGCTGCCTCACCATGGGCTGCAGGGGAACCCCAGCTCTGGCACCTGGAGCACCTTCTCCCCTTCCCTCCTCACTGACCTTGGTGTCTGCAGATTTGTTTGTCTGATGTATCTCCCTGCTCCCTGGCTGCCTCACCATTCAAGGCAGTAGCACTTGAAGCCATTAGATATTTCTGTAGTATGATTAATGTGTGCTGCTAGAAGCATCATCTACTGTCTGTGAGTCCAATGTGACTTAACAGTCTTCAGACTTAATTAAGGAGTTAATACACTAACTTGTTTTCATTCAGATAGTCACATCAAAAGTATTTCAAGAAAATGAAAGCATTTTCTGCAACAAGAAGTTGATTTTCTTTTGCCCTACTTTTTTGGAACTTGTATTCAGAACTAACAAAACAAATAAAATAGTTTGATATAATGAGTTTGTCAACAATATTTAACAGACAGCAGCTGCAGTCTTCACTGACTAAGCAAACAAGTAAGTTTGGAAGAACAGTAAGCATAGCTGGCGAAGGACTATATATTAAGTATGTATGCTGAGTATGTGTGTGTAGCCACACCTGTTTTATTGAAATGTTCCTGATTCTATTTTCCAGTTAAAAAACCCACTAGTAAATTCCAACAGCTTCTTAGTCAAAACAGCTACAGACAGGAAACAAAAATTTGACCAGTAACTACACACTACTGAAATGTGCTTTATGCTGCTCAGTGGAAACCTGGATTTGACTAGTTTTTCAATCTCTTTACTTTACAAACTGATCTTGGACTGGATACAGGTGCCCACCTTGAGGCCGGACTGAAGAAACTAGAAACTTCCACCTCACTGACTGTAAACATTGGCTTGAAGCAGACAAACAGAGGTTTTGCTGATTCCCTTTAGGTTGTTCTTGATTTTCTTATCACATTATGTATTTATTCCCTCTTTTACTTTACCAGTAGTATCAGCTACTATAGTTTTCTAAGTTTCGCGTGAGTGTGTGCACTTGTGCTCCCAACAGAGAGGAAGGAACTTCCATCACACATAGGAATGAGCCCAGGTAATGTTTTGTTTTTAACCCAGTTTCTAAAACAAAATGCTAGCTGTGTTTTCGAAGCCATGATTAACAATTCTGATTACTATCTGACAATTCTACCACTAGTGGCCTACCCAAAGGACCTGTACAATTTTGAAATAAATAGCCAAATGTCATGTCTCAATTTCTGCACCATCTGCAAAGCAATATATCAAGCTATTTCAGTTGGGATGGAGAATGGATTTTTAGCAAACATTCATAACAAATACAGTTCACTTGCTTTCACAGCTGCAAGAAATTACATTAAAAGGAGTAAGAATACAGTGTATACTAAAGTTAGCTGAAGAAATGACAGCGTAGAAGATTTAAGTCAGAAATATATCAGGAAAAATTAACTAAATATAAGAATGAGAAGACTAAAGTAGACAACTATTCTTACAAAGGCTTGAAAGGAGAAAAACAAAGGATTTCCATAATGCTTAGGAATCTAGAAAACACAGCAACCACAAAAATAGTTAAGTTTAAACTATGAGATTCAAAATGAAAATGAAGCTTTGATGTTCATATATGATAATTTATCCTCTGTAAACTTTTCAAGAAAACAAAGGCTGAAAATGTGTTTAATGTTAAAAAGTAGACAAGGAACAAATCTCAAGCAATTCCTTAGAGGAAGAAGTAAAGTGATATGCAAGGGAAGATATATGTAAGGGAAGATACATGCAGGGAAGTAAACTAGGACCTTTGATGTGGTTGTTAGTTTGGTGAAACTCCTCCTTATCAAAGCACATTTATCTTTACTCAAATGACCATTGATATACTGCATGTGACCCCAGAACAGTTCTCTCACTATGACTGTGTTTGTCAGCAACACGTTGGTGTGCTGTGTCATTTAATGAGACAGGGTAATTAAATCTGCCCTGCTTTTCATTTTGCCTGACATATCCACACTGAATGTAGTCCACTACAAATCTAAAAAGTCAAAATTCCTCAATATACATCCAAACTATTGAGGTAAACCTGCAACAGAAAAATTACAGTCTGACACAAAGCTACTAAAACCTTAGCCAGACAGCAATGTTGTCTGAGAGTACTCAAAACTAAGAACATAAAAGCATTGTAGATTTAAATTTACTTTGCTTATTAAATCTGATTAACAAACAAAACATGTCTCTCTCCCTGGTAATCTACAGACATATTGATCCCTACTGATAATGTTATATACATATATATCTATATTGAGAGATTATACAAAACCACTAAGAATAAATACTATCACTCTGCAACGAACAGCTAGAATTTAAGCCCACAAGCAAGAGGGAAATTTAACAGATTCTAGAGATGCTTTTAAGAGTAACAATTATAGAACTGTGTAATACACTTTTAAGGACCACGGAAAATCATATTTCAGCATTTTGTTTAAATCTGAAATTGCAAGTAGGAATTTCTCTTAAGGCATTTGTAATAGCAGAAAAATATGAAAAGGTTTTTCACTTTTTTAACAAGACATATATTATATTGCTTTTATAAATATATTCCTATATATTTATTAGTATATAAAAGAAAAGTTACACAAGCATACACTGGCTTGTTTGTAAGAGTTCTTTACACTAGAAAAAAATTCTATGCAGGCACATGAATTCTTTTAAATATGAGAAATTTGGCCTGCCATGATATTTCAATAAAGTTCAGCTCTCTGCTTTTTTTAGTAAATTCTGTCTATATTGTGTTAATATTGTAATGCCCAGATTTTGTGAACAGATGATGTTTATTTTGATAACAGTTACCAAGATGCAAAAGGCAAGCACAAGCATAAATGTTGTGATTGCAAGGTTTGCCATTAAATTTTCCTTTTTTGACTCAAAACATGAATTTTCCAAGACCAATAGATCAACCAAACCTAAAAAGAATTTAGTGTGACAGACGTGAAGCACATATAGAGAAGACTGAACAATATATCTAAAACTTACCATTTTTTTCCTTTTGTCTTGTTCTGTGGGAGGTTCCTCATCTTCTGTAGCCTTGGGCTCTTCAAAATGAGACATTAACATGCAGCTAAAAATAGGAATAAGAAGTTTTAACATATATTATCATTAGAAATTATTTTACAGCAGTTTTGACAACACAGAACAGAAACGGAGTTTGCTGAAAGTCAGGCAATCTAATCACAAGCAACTTTTTTCTGAGAACAGTGAATCTAATTAAGCCTGCATGCATGTTCTCTGTCACCTCTACCCATGTAACAATCTCAGCTATCCTCCATATTTTAGCTTAAGTTGTTGGTTAAAATGCATTTGTGTACACAGAAAACAGACTACGTGGTTTAAAAAAAAATAATATAGAAAAACCTACTGTTCCTTAAAAAAAACTTTGCACTCTTTTCAAGCAAGTGCAATACAAGCACTATATACTAAGTCAAAGTGGCACATATACAAAGAGTGCTAAGATGTCTCATGGCATTCATGTTTTTCTGTGAGAGCTCTGACAAAAGGAGCTGAAAACTAGTAAGGACAGTGCTATTGGATATACAATAAAACCTGTAAGATACTGAACAAAAGTTTTAAACTCATTTTTTGTTTTGATGAAACCATCAATTGGCAGGGACCCATATGTGCAAATTACAGCCATATTTTATTTTTGAAGTAAGTATAAAACAAGAAAATATGAAGGAAAAAAACAGTTTAAAAGTCAGAGGCTTTCCTGTCTGCTGAAATGGTTTGAATGGACTTTATAAAAACATTGATGAAAGCTATCCTATAGAAAACATATCTTTCATTCACTTTACATGCTCTGTGCTGAAACAATAAACAAATATTCCATTACTTTATCAAATATTTTCCTGGAATTTCTGCCTTAAAAACCAAAATGATTTTAAAAACACTCAGGGTGATGACAACTTGCCACCATGTATCAAGGATGATTTAAGACACGAAGGACACATAATTCACATATTACAAAGCACCAAGACAGATGCACATTATTGTTCATTTTCAGTTCTGCACTACTGGGGCATTTTTAATTCCTGCATTCCACTAGCATGTGAAGTGCTCCATTAACTAAGATGAATAACCCGTTTTAATGTTACTAAAATGAAAAAATGGTTGTGATTTTACGTGTTTTTATATGATTTCATACAAAAATGTTCAGACTTATTCTCTTTACATATTTAGTTTTCTATTAGCGTGTTTTAGAGCTGTATGAAACGCTTGCTAAACAGCATGGCAAGGAGGGTCAAATACTAACAGAAGCCATTTTTAATAAAGGGAGTAGCTATTTCAAAATAATACAGCAAAAATTGCTTATCTCATCTGCTCACAAATGGCTGCTTGCATCTCAGTTTATTAAAGGAAAAGGAGACAAAAATGTCAATTGTCAAAACACATAAGATTGAATTAACTTTTTCAGACCTTCATAAATTTTAGGTACCACAAAATACCAAACACAAGGAGAGGAGAGAATAAAAAAAAACCATAGAGATAAAACTGGGAAAAATCTGAGTATTGGTGAAGGAATTCTAGAGCAATGGAACGCTCCCCTTTCCAGAAAATTTGAGATTCATAAAGCTCTCTCATAATTATCACTACAATGTGAAATATGAACTCTAGCAAACCTTTGTATTGTAAGACAGGATAAACATTTCTACAACCTGAATAAAATTCAATATAAATCTAAAGAATGGCAAGGCTTTTACCACTTCCAAAATCTCACTGCTCTAACTGCAACAGTTTCTTTAAAATTCCAGTTTACTTGTATTCATTTAAAGTGGTTAAGCCACTGAAGCCATTGGCATTGTTTAACCTTTACAATCTCCCCTGTACATGTTTACCCCCTCTTCACTCTTCAGTGGCTCAAGTTCTATAGTGTTTCAGCTTTGATTTTCCTGTGTTAAACACACCCACAATTTTATTTCCTGCACTACAATAATGAGCTAATATGATAATCAGTGGACTACATATTATCTTTTTTCTGAACCATTTCAGAAAAGCCATTCTTCTTCAGCGTGGAGAGCCACAACAATGCACATGATTTCAGATGACTGCTCTCAACTTCCAGATGATGTCAAAATATACTATGCAAATGTCAAAATCTTTCAAACATCTTTTTCAAAACCTGTCAACATAAGTATGTCCTTGGTTCAGTATATAAAAAATATATGGTTCAGTATATATAAAATATATGGCTATATTTTATGAAGTAAAAGCAATGCCCAGAGTTTGGAAAAGTAGTGACAAGTTCTACAAGCCTTCAGGCATAAAATATGAAATGAACTAGGATGAAGTTTATTTGTTTCTCAGTGAGAATTCTTTTCAACAAGTGCTGGCAAAGCAACAGGTTTAGAAATAGAAGGGCTCTGCAACATTGTCTCCAACATTAAACATAACAGTGCCAGACATTGTGCATATTCCCAGACTTTGGAGCTACATCTTCTTTACTGACAGTTTGGTGGGAAGTACTTTGGCAGTACTTAGGCATAAGTACTTTTCTTAGTACGATTCTTAGTACGATTCTTAGGCATAGTTCAGGCTCAGTGTGAGTGTGGACTGTTCTCAGCATTCAGTTGAGTGCCTACTACCTGTTTTAAGTGGAGAAGAACTTAATAGATTGCATTCTGGCTGTTCTGTGCTGCCTGGTTTCAGTGGCAACAAACATCCCCTTAAGCAGTTAATTAATTAGCTCAGATACAATCTGTTCCACCACCAGGTAGTGATCTGAAAGAAAATGCTTGATTCTTAGCACCAGAGCATCAGTAAATTCTGTTATTAGCATGTAGTGTCTGTAAGAATATCCTGCAGAACACCTGCACTCTCCATTCTGAAAGTAAGTAATCATTACAGAGATAGAAATGACAGTAAGATGTTTGTCCAAAACATCTCTTACTATTCATTAGTTTTTTGGGTTTTTTTCCCCAGGTTTCATGGACTACAGCCAGTAATCAGGGAGCCATCAGGAGATGATTAGATGTGGTGCTGGGTGGCAGCGCACTCTGGACACCTCCAACCCCCTGTGGCATTCCTGCCACAAGCAAGCTCTTGCTCCTAGCTCTGGAACTGTCTTTTGAGATGTATCCTGTAGCAGTCCCTGTGTTACATGGAACAACAGGAGAACTGTCCCTGTGGGACACGCTTTCCCCTTCTCCAGGCTGTGAAATATTGCACACTAGGTAAACTCACACGAGGTTCATGTCACCTCAAAGAAACTCTGAAGGTACCTCTGAGCTAGGGTGGTCCCTATCAACACACAAGCTTGTTGTATCAAAACTTTAGATATAACAGTCAAGTAAGCAAAAAGCAAATCTAAGCATATGAGTATTTTAAGACGTCATTTAGTAGATAACTTAACGAACAATATAGAATTATACTGTCATTTTAAGCCCTCTTTCTCCACTGCAAGTATTTTCTTTTAAGACCAAGTCTCCTGTCTTCCTAAAACACTCACTCTTGAGAAAACAATTCTAACAAGCATGTCTTAACTGCCTACAGATTTTTCAAATGAAAACACTTCATATAAAACAGTACTGCTACTGTTAAACCCAGTTTAAATTAGATTTTCCGCTTACTCTTTGTATGTTCCTGTTTCAGAATCTTCAGTCATAACATCGTGCAGTCCTTCCACTGAAATGTTGATGATACCACAAAATTTATCTTGGATAACACTGCAAAAGAACAGAATTTATTTTGGATAACATTGGAAAAGAACAGGAAAGTGACTTAGCTAAAGGAACTGCACAGGAAATTTGCTCAGTTGTAGAGTACACTTACTGAGAGGTATTTTCCATGCTTACTGCTTAGCTGAGCATGCTATCAAGCAAGTAATTCAGTATTTATTTAATTACAAAAAGACTTCAAAATATACAAGAAACATTATTTTTAAATATTACAGAACTTAATGTGCCACTGAAAACCTAGAATTGCAAATGGAATAGAAGAAAATATACATTAGCACAGGAATCAAGAACTGAGTGGGAAGGGCATGCTCCTGCCAGCAGGGAAGAAAGTAGTGGCTTCTATTCCCAACACATTTACACCTTTTCTACCATCACTATTCAATGCATAAACCTACACAACCCCTTGAGCCATGGCTGCATGTAAAGAAGGTACACTCCCCTACTTACCTGTATTTCTTCACCCTCCTAGGTAGCCAACTCCCCAGAGTAGGTAGAAAAACCCTGCACCCAGTTCTGCAAAAATGTGACTTTCCTGACTGTACAGAGAAAGAGCAACAGGATTTACCTGTTTAAACACAGGCACCTTCTGCCATTTGACACATAAGGCTATTTAAGGCTAATGCAAAGGGCTCGTGGATACCACTTGGATGTTAAAAAACATGAGTATCTTTACTCAGCATGATCTGAAGGCGTGACTAGATAGGCCCACAACACCCAAAATTACACTTAACACATTAAAATTTGCCCCTGCCTTGAGAAAGGATGTGCCTGTACGGTAAGGGCATAAAAACACAATGTCCTCATGAAGGATAAAGTAGGTGCCACTAAATCCTAGTTAATGGAGAGCAGCCAACTGCTGCTTCTGCTCCATTTCCTGCTACTGTGGATCTAATGCCAGAGACATGCTATGGGAGAATCTGAGTTCTTGGACTCCTGCTCTGCAAAAGTGTGAAGACAAACTGGAAGTGAAAAGATGTTCATCTCAGGAATACCTCTAGCTACATGCAGCAAAGAAAGAGAAAGGACCTAACTGGTGATGGTAAACTACAACCCTTTTCCTGGGACTGCCACTGACCAAAGCACTTTATTGCTCTCTGTTTTGAATTTCAGTCTTAATTCTCCCTAAAGATGCTGCTGGTGCTGCTCCCTAAAAGGCAGAGGCAGACACATTCCATTTATTTACAGACAACAAACATGAAGTTTATATATTGTACTTGGATTGTATTTGACCATTGTTTTAACACAGACAGATCTATTTCCTAATATTCTTTCATTTAATTTTCTTATTTGGGATGAAAACTGAAGACATGGATGAACTGTAGCTCCTTATACAAAAACAACTGCTTTTGAAAAACTTCTTGTCAGATGCACAACAAAATTTTACACATATGATGAACAGCTAACAGATGACAAACAGCAATAGATGCCTTGGAAAAATGTTTGTCAAGTTAGAATACTAAGCATAGAAAATATTTATTTTATATTTGTTTTGATAAAGTTATAATTTCATTAATGAGCCTTTGTTTCAAAGGGATTTGGTTTTGTTCCCTTTTTTTAAATCCAGCTACTGTTGTATGCCAGAATCTGAAGTGTATTTTGTATCATCAGACTTGAAACTCCTGAATTCCACAAAATGAAAACTGACATAATTTTTACTGCCTGATTGCCAGCTATGTATTTAAAAGACACATTCATTTGTCAAAAGGCTTTCCCATCACATTCAGAACAGCAAAGCATTACATGCTGTGAGACTGAATCTCCTTGAGGTTCTGCAGACAGCAAGCAAACAACCTACTGACCTCACAGCACAGCTGAGAAAATGAACAGTGTCTCAGAACCTGCACAATGAGCCCTCTGAGACAGAGCAGGTTTCTTCACCAAGTCAGAGGTCCTGCCTAGCACACCTCTATTAAGACTCTTTTGCCTCATCCTTGTTTTTGAAACACATCTCCAGGAAAGTGCCATTAACATGGTTAGTATTTTCCAACATGAATAAGGTTAGTATTTTCCAACAAGCTGCCCTCAGATTAATATCAATAGTAGACACGGGGCAATCAATGGAAAATAAATATCAGCATTTTGAGCCCTGGAGAAATGAACTATGCCTTGTTCATACACACTATTTAATTAATAATACAGGATGCTGTCCAATACCTGTATTATTTCTTCCTTCCAAGTTGCATGGATCCCAAAATGGTTTGGGTTGAAAGGGACCTCTGACCCTCCTGTCATGGGCAGGTCACCTTCCAATGAACCAGGCTGCTCAAAGCCCCATCCAACCTGGCCTTAAAACACTTCAGGGATGGAGCATCCACAGCTCCTCTGGGAAACCCAGTGCCTCACCATCCTCACAGCAGAGAATTTCTTCCTACTATCTAATCAAAACCTACTCTCAGTTTTAAGCCATTCCCCCTTGTCCTATCAGTACAGTTTCTGATGAACAGTCCCTCTCTGGCTTCCCTGCAGGCTCCTTCAGATACTGGAGGGTTTAAGTCAGGTCTCCACACAACATTCTCTTCTCCAGGCTAAACAGCCACAACTTTCTTAGCCTGCCTTCATAGTGGAGGTGCTCCACTCCTCTTATCAACCTTGTGGCCTCTACCTGCTCCAGAGGTATCACATCCTTCTAATATTGAGAGCCCCAGAGCTGGATGCAGCACTCCAGCTGGGGTCTCATCAGCACAGAGGGGCAAAAACATTGTTCTTGATAGTTACTGCAGAAGCACACAGGGAAATCATTAATTTCTTGGAAAGGATATTCTTACTTTAATGAGTAAATGAGAAACAGTATTTCACTTCTTTCTTTAGTGGGAGATTCATGAGAGTTTTTGTTTGTTTTTTTTTTTTAAAGGAAAACAAATAATGTAGAACACCTTTCAAAATATAATTTGCCTACAGTTTTCAGTAAATATAATATCCTTTTTTTTTCCCCTCTTTCTTTTTCTTTCTTTTAAATGGGACATACAGTTTCTTTCCAACAAAGACCCACTAAAATATTTACCAAGTATGGAGCCATTAAACAGTGCAACTGTTTCTAGAACACAAGACACATGCTGGTGAAAAATAAAGATACCACAGACTCATGCTTTAAAAAAAGAAACCTCAGTTCAGTGGCAATATAGAATGCATCAGGACTTATTTTCATAGATAAGAAAGCAAGCTATGCCACTCAATGTAACACCTTTTCAAAGATACTAAAATTAGCCTGCTTATTTCATGAAATAATTAGAGAAGGCATATGAGCAGATGCAAAGACAAGTACTGTATTCAGATGAATTTTCAAAACAGAACAGTAAATAGATTTCATACTAAAATCTTAAACCTGGAGGAAGACACCGTTTAAGCATTCCCCTCCTTGAATTGCATACCATCCAGATCAGCAATGAAACAAACAAAAGCATCAGGCTATAACTGGTATATCTAACCAGTCTTCCTAGATTATTTGGACAAAACCTCTTTTGGTATGCAGCAAAAGGTGCACAACTAGGATCTAAAACACTCCAAAACCCCGTTTCAAAGATATAATGACTACATTTTTTTTTTTATTAGAGAAAGGATACTTTATGCTCCATGTTAATAAAATTCACCTTACCAATAAAGAAAACAAAATTTAGCATTCAGGGCAGCATGCATATGAATAACCTCAAAACTTCCATTTCAAAGTTTGCTAAAGTTTTTAGACAAAAGAATAAAAACTCTGCAAAGGACAAACCAGACCCTATCTGTTTTGAAAATAAAAAAGGTAGGTTTTTTTTTTTTTTCATTCTGTCTATATAATTTCTAATGCACAAAGCTATCTATACAACTTATTATCCTGATGTTTTATGTGAAAATTCCCAATTTTTACTAAAATTATACAGCCAACTACTATAGACAAAGCTCTGTCATCATGTTAAAATGTGTCTCGATGTATTTTTAGTGGTGTTTCAATAAAATGGACCCCATATCTACACTTTGAATATCCCTCAGAGAAGGACAAAAATCTATTAGAAAAATACTGCTTCAGAGATTAAAAGAAAGATAACATGTTCTGCTTTTCTACACTCACTAGGATGAAGCAATGAACACCAAGAAGAGTTTGATTTCAAGTCTTTACAAGTATATATATTGAGAAAGCTTAATTAACTCTTTATTCCTATCTCATTAGCCGAGAAAAGAGGTGGAATGGGACAAATAGAGATTACTCTGCACATACAGTGATGTAAATGATTCTTACACACACACCCCTTAGGAGCTGCACAGCTCCAGGGAGCTCCTAAAGCAGTGAAGCAGCAGCTAAGACAATCTTCCCAGGGAGTCCCATGACTGACCATAAACCTGATCTCCATGAAGCACCATTTTGCTTCATGAGGACAGAGTCAACTAAGCCCCCTAATGTATTCCCTAATGCTTTTAATAGACACATGAACCACATGTGTACATGAAAGGGTTGGTTTCCTGGTGTGAACATTTAAATACAAAAGATACTGACTGCTAAAGAAAGGCACTTCCCTCACAACTGCATAATAAATCTCTCAGTGCCTTGTTAGTCTAATCCCTGTGTTGGCAAGTTGGATATTAGAGGATGCCTCCACTCCAAAGGATGGCTTTCAATGGCTCTCATTCCCTGATGCACAAACTGCTGAAACACTAGTTTCCTTTCATGTTCCACCACTACAGATGGTGAGACTCATACCTGGCAAACGACTCCCACAGCAGCTTGGCAGTGAAAAAGATACAGAGAGAACCTCTCATGCCTTTCTGTAAAGAGCAGCTGTGGAAACCAGAGCCTAAAATAACAGAGCTGCTCCCTGCCAGATTTCTTTGAGAATTCAGAGTTAGGTTTATTCAGTTTTTAACCTTTGTGCACTACCAAAACTCCTCTGTAACAAAGGCATAGCAGCATTTCTAGCAAGAAAAACTTAACTAGTTTCCACTGCATTTGAAATCCATTATTTCTGAAGGTGTCCATGTAAAATTAAAAATTTAGAAAAACAGCACATGAAATTGCTGAACCTACTACAGTGCAATCACTGATTGTGCAGTTGTTACCAAGTGAAAAGAAAATCAGTATTTATCACATAAAATTATGTAGGAGAGATAGAAAGTAACAGAAATGGGTTACAGAAGAAGAAACTGCAGTGAATTAGCCTCTGAAAAAAAAGTGCATAAATTACAGCCAGAGTTTTCCCTTCTTAAAAGCATTTGGCCATTTTATTTACCATCTGATCTTAAGTTAGAAAATTAGTTTAAAAAATAGCTTCTACTCTAGCAATACTAAACAGTTTAAGCTTTTGTCCAAGAAGCTGAATTGTGTGTTCCCTAGAAGTGTTTACTCCATCATACAGTAAATTAAAGTCCAATACAGTATTATTTCATTACACTAAAAAAACCAATCAAGTCACACTTGCACATTCACACCCACTCAGTGCAGTCAAGATTTATGTATGTCCTAGTAGCAGATAACGCATTTTTCCCTTCTGGAAAAGAACTGCAGATGGACAAATGGGATGACTGGGACCTGCACAGGTTGGATACACACAGGAGTTACACCAGCAGGAAAGACAGGGGATAGAACAAGAATGCTGAGGGCACTTCTGGCTCAGCTGGAGAATGCTACAGGCTCCAGGCTGGAGCCTGGAACAGCAGCATACTTCTACACAATTTAAATCAACACCATGGAGGAAAGTCTATCTAAGCATTGTTCCCCACTTTTCCTTGAGGAAAATGGTCTAACTGTAAACTGTGTAAATTATAAACAACATGCCTGAAATCTCTAGGGCACAAGCCTGTAGAAGACAAACAGTATCTACAAGACTATGTCCCATTGGTTGAAAATTTCACAGCATTGGACTGTTTGAACATAGTTTTATGACTTTAAATTCCTGAATAAAGTCTGAATCATTGAAGCAACAAACAGAAAAACAAAAATCACAGAAATTCAGGTTGAAAGCAAAGCTACAACATACTAGACATAACCTGACAACAGGACACCAATACCTGAAATAGAAATAAAAAGTTAAATGCAAACTACATAGGAAAATATCCCTATTTTGAAGGTGACGCCTTCACTAAGAATATTTTGACCTGACACCTCCAAATATAAACCGAATATGTAAATGTTTTCAGCCATTAATTTAGCATTTGTATTTATGGTATAGTGTATTTCTTAAATTTGTACCTCTTACATAGCTAAAAAGTCCCTCAAAATATTACTACATAGATAACATAGGCCATGATCTTTTATTGACAAAAATTAACCAGCTCTATTACCTTAGACATAATAAATTTGGTCACTAAACTTTGGTAAATTTCAACAAATTTAGTTTTTCTGAACTCCAGTTTGAGATATTTAATGAAATGATACAGATACACACTAATAAAAAAGTTTTTTTAATATATTCTTTATACAGACTGAACACACAGCTTTGTATATTACAATATGCTATAGGCATGAATAGAATTTGTATTGTTTGAAATTCTTCTCTTAACAGTTTGAACATGCTAGTTGTAAAAGTGCTTTTTTCCACTGTGATTTATTTAATAGAGGAAGACTAGGAACTCTATTACAATAAACACATGAAAAAGTTTTCTGATTCCCCAAGATTTCTTGGCTTCGTGATTCTACTAAGAACTGATGTTTTACTTGCTTCACAATAGCTATGGAATTTCTATAGGAACTTACATCATTAAGTACTGCAAAATAAATTAAAGTGTACTTTATACTGCAGGTATACTGAAGTTTAGGTGAACAACTACTACAAACACAGACTGAGGTTAATAAACCTATCCATGCTAGATTGAAATGACATAATGAAATAATAAATTTCAAAACATTCAGTAAGCACATGGTGATGCAGAACTCAAATTGAGCCATTTTCCACAGTTCTATTAAGGACCTGATTTTAATTGGAGGAGGTATTTTTACAGAATCGAGTTTTTGATTTCTTGGCCTTTCATATCACAGTTAACACCAAATGAAGTAAGTTACAATGATGAATGTTCAAACAAGATGACCTGTGCCTGACTTTCTGATGCTGTTCGCTTGAGAAGCCTTATTTGGTCCAGTTCTGAATGCTCCACTGATTTCTGAGTTAGAGACTGCACTGAGTCAGTTATGTTGTATCTGCCAGGCTGATAAAAGCCATAATATTCTATACTCTTTTCCCCTGAGTTTTCCAGCACCTTTAGTTTCTGCCTAAACTGAATAATTTTACAGGTTAAGAACAGGATAACAGCACAAGCCAGAATGAAAAAGGCTAGTAAAATGTCAAAAGCTTGATTCAGCTTTTCAACCTGTTGTGTACAAATCAGGGTTGTTTGCAACGACACAGGAGCCGGATCTATTGTAAACAACTGTTCTTCCACACTTCTATTAGTAGGTACAGTTTCTGCTGGTATTTGCACTGGTGATGTTGGTAACACCGTAGCTGCCTGTGATGGCATTTCAACAGGGTATTCCTCGTAAGGCAGTGGGGTAGAAGACGTGGCTGTAGTTCCTTCCCAGAAAGCAATATACTTAGTTTCTGCAGTGACAAGCTGTTGCAAAGAGTTGTGCCTGTTCCCTTTATGCCAGGCCATCAACAGAGTGGTAGCACCGTGACGCGCCCCGGCAGGTCCCAGGGCAGGGCTGGGGCTGGCAGTGGGGCCAATGCAGTCTGAAAACCAAGCCCACTTCACATAATGCAAAGGTCTACCACGCATACTCTGGGGAGTCTGACAGTGGATTTTGGCAGAAACAGAAGATGATGTCAGCCAATTAAGTAACGCAAGCATTTTGCAGCTGCAGTTCCAAGGATTCGAATGTACCTGCAGATGAGTTAAAGATACTAAGGGTTTAAGCACTTCAGGTTGCAACTCTGTGATGTTATTAAATGCTAAACTGAGTACTTTAAGTGACTGTCCCATTTTTTCAAAGGTACCATTGCCGATACTGGCTATTTTATTTCTGTCTAGCTGTAGATACGTTAAATTGTTCAATAAGGTAAAAGTGCTGGAATTTATATTTTCTAAATCATTATAACTTAAGATTAGCTGGCTAAGGCTGTTTAATCCAAAAAATCCATTTACAGCAACACATTTTAGCTTGACATTTTTCAAAGACAGATATCTAAGCTTGTTAAGTCCCTTAAATGCAAAAGGCTGAATTGATCCAATGGGATTGTGAGACAAAGAAAGTCTTTCAAGATTTTTGAGCTTTCCAATAGCATTTGATGGCACAAGTGTTAAGTTGTTACCTTCAAGAAACAAATATGCAAGATTTTCAAGATGATGAAATGCCGAATCTGATATCCGTGAAATCTTATTATTTGCGAGGTTTAGCGTTTGGAGACTTATCATTCCCCAGAAAGTCCCACTTCCAAGGACACTGAGACGATTTCTTTGAAGTGTTAAATATCTAACAGAAAGAAGATCACTAAATAATCCTCTGGGAAGAAAAGCTATTTGATTATTCTGAAGGTATAAACAATGAAGATTGGAAAGGCCTTCAAAGATTCCTGGATCCAGGCGTTTAATATTATTGTTATTTAGATGCAAGTAGCACAGTCTGGGGAGTTCCACAAAAGCTTTTGGGTGTACATACAAAATACTGGAGTTATCCATGTAGAGTGCAGCAAGCTTCTGAAGGCCTCTCAGATCATTTGGAGTGACATGTGATATATTATTTCCACTGAGGTAAACAACAATTGTTGTTTTTGGAAGGTTCCAAGGGATGCTCGAAAGCCCTGCATTACGACAGCTGACTTGTCTCCCTGTGCAGAGCTGACAAGCAGATGGACAGCCAAAAGCCTCCTTCTGGAGCAGCAACAAAAGAAAACAATTAAATATATACAGGAACGCTCCTGAGCAGGGTGGAGAACTTTGCAGAACACACATATCCCTGTCTTTGGCCTCCTTACTCATCTCTGACTTCACTAGTAGAGATAAAAAGAAGTATATAAATATTATTAATTCAAGTATATTCATTTTATATGTATTAATTATTAATAATTATTTGAATCCATGTGTACAGTCTTAAAAATATTAGCATTGCTCTCAAGATTGGTATTTTACAAATTATTCCTTCATGCCAAACAAGCAGTTTAAAACTCCAACTTACTAACTGGACTACTCTGCAAAAAATTTTTCAAAGTAAATGGACAGTTAAATAAATATACTGCTAACAGACCCAGAAAATATTTAATTGGCTGTAGCATAAAAGCCTCTAAGCTGCCAAAATAACAGCTTCTATTTAATTAAAAATAATATATATTAACTACTTCTCATAGTTAACCATCACTAAGAAATGTTTCAAAAGCATTGAAGTAGAAATGCCAACGGTAAACAAGTTACCTACTACTGGCAGCTCACTTACAACTTGAATTTTACTTTTATAAACCTCAGTTACATTTAAAATAAATAGAAGCATTCACTTACCCCAAATCTGAAGCTCATTATTTCTGTTGCTGTTTGCAGTCCAATGGATATGTTATAAGCTGACCAACTACACTCATCTGTGAAACCTTCCTAGAGGCAGTAATTCTGTGTACTACAACGCTCACATTTTTGCCCCAGGGTTTGCAACAGTTTGCTCAGGAAACTAAGAAAGAAGTGCCTAAAGTCAGGTTGCCATGGATACAGGAAACCCTGGGACAGGAAGCCATTTTATCTGTGCTTCAGAAGTATTGTTGGAAAGGAAATCTCAAGGATTTGTTTCTAGAAAACCAAGAATTATCTTAGTCTGTAACTGCTGGGTTTGGCTTTGTTTTTATTTTAATCTGCTGATTTAACTAGGAGGGCTCAAAAGAGTATCTTAGGTGTAACTTTCAGAACAAAGCACAACTACTTGTAACAGCACTATTGCATTACCTGCAACACCCTTATCTTTCAGCCAGAACCTGAAATGCTTTATTAAATTGTTAGCAACACTTAACACTCTGTCTACAGAGCCAAACTGCTGCCACATGCAAAAACATTCCAGTGATCTGGCATAGAGAGAAAAGAACACGTGCTCTGGAGGGAAGAGCCCAGTGTCTCTGCCTTCTGGCAAGGCACAATGTGCCAGCAATCCCAGAGAAACCCATGAAATCTCAGGATATGAGACCCACATGATGTGGCACTTAGCTGCTATGTACTTGTATTTATGACCTGACCCAAGCATTTTGTTAAATCTCAGTTCAGGCCACTCTTTTTAAAGCAATTTTATCTACAGAGGACTATGAGATGGTTTCTGGTTCTGAGGGCCACACCTTTCATGCACAGCTTTAATTTCCTGCAGTGTCCCTGGTGCAGAGAAACACTACATGGGCTATAAATATCCCTCTTGCTGAGAGCCCGGAGATTACATCCTCAGCTTATGCATCACAGGGAAGAAATACTTTCAAAGCTCAGTCACACCATCAAAGGGGGAAAGGGGAGATTAAGCCTACAAACAGCAATGTAACTAAAACCCCATGATTTTGCTGCAACGAGACCTTCTGCTCAGCAAAAGAAACATGACAAAGCCCATCAGCAGCCACAGCCAGAAAAGAGGTGTAACAGCAGGAGAATCGAGTCCCTGCAGCTACAGTGATCTCACACAGGAAGCATGAGTTCACACAAAGGGGTGAAATGTAAACCAAATGTCTGTCTCTACATAATCCAGTATGAACTGCAGGACACACATGAGAAAGGGAAGCAGAACAGACAAGGACATGCTTTTGAAGAAGCTTTCTTCCAAACATCTAGTCTAAAATAAGAAATCAGGCAAGTAAAATTAGTCCGTGGGTCATTTTAGACAAAGTCTGTATCAGTTACAACCCAGAATTAGAACTGCATTTGTTTTTTTTCTGAGACCAATAGATCAACAGGAATACTAATTCTTCTTCAGATCTGAATATTTATTTTCACTCTTATATTTTTTCACAGTATTTAACATCATTGTTGATACAGAGAAAAGTAAATTAAAATGTCATGTCATTTACTTAAGGGGAAAACACTGTATAGTTCACAGAATATTGGTGAAGTATCCTGGATGTGAGGGACAGAACACTAAGAATAACAGAAAAAGATCATTAATACAGTTAGATGAGGGGAAAATCAGAGACTGGCCAAGAATGGAAAGTGACTTCAAACAGGAAATTTTTTTCTACCTAAACTTCACTACCTATAGTCTCTTTGTATTGAAACCTATATGTGTTAAAAAAAAAATCTTCCAAGGTATGCTGTATGAAACAACCTTTTACAGCTACAAGTAATACAATTAAAAAATGTTTTAGAAGGCAAATGTTCATAGAGCTCTCTTTTTGCAAAATGTCAGAAGCAACACGTTTTGAAAAACTAGAGAAATTAATGAAGTTCTATGGTATATCAGCATGAAAATTTAGAGGAACCAGTAGAGCAGTGGTAAGATATAAGAAAGCTGATGACCAACAAGTGGCTGAATATCTCGGCGGTCTTCCACTTAAAGTAATTTATCAATATTCACAAAATTTGTGCTTGAACCCTAGCTCCACTGTGGTTCTGAGCATACTGAGGACTCCTCTGATACTTGAATCCCATGCCCAAAATGGGGAAAAAAGTGTTAATCCACATCAGGCTCCTTCCATTCTACATTAGGAAATCTAGATAAAGTCCTGTTTTACACTTTGTCAATACTGCACCCGAAGGTGTGCAGATCTGACTGCAATGTAATTTAGAGTTATTATTTTATTAATACTACATATTGTTAAGGTATCTGAAAGCAGTATCTGTTAAGAACAAGACACAAAATTATGTGCCACATAACTGATACCGTTTGGGGAAAAACCATAAAAAAGACTGGCTGGGATACATGCGTAACTTGGATAAGCATTTCTCAAACTGGCTTGTATTTAAACAATATAATCCATTACTTTTTGAAAACTCTATAAAAAACCCAGAAAACACAAGCTTAAGCAGCTCTCATATTTTATTCACTATAAATTTTCTTCTGCCGTGAGAGAACTACTAGGTTTGTACCTGAATACAGCTTCACATGGTCACAGAGAAAAATATTTTTGAAACCACAAGTGAATTTTATCTTAATACACTAATATTGATGAAATTACTAATGCTACTCACTTTTTAACATTAAAATCTAGTTCAACAATGACTCCTTGTAAATACAAGCATGAAGCCTGAGTAAGAGCAATTTGTCAAATTGTGCATAAAATGATAGGTCAAAGTAATTGAAAGAACATACAGGCACTGCACCCATGTTATATGAAAGCCAATACAATGAGTATTAGGTGGCACAAACTAGTTATCCAAATCCCACTTATGTAGAGCAGAAAACGTGCAACAAGTTCAAAAACAGGGTCTACAGTCAATTTTTGCGAAGGCATTTCATTCTCATGATCACTACAAAATTATGATAAAATCCACAAAAGAGGACAACCAAATTTTTAGCACTGAAGTTATTTTTTTAAGCTTATAAGAGTGAAACTATTTATTGCCCTCCCATTGTGTATTAAGCCCTGCTCTTGCAGGGCTTCCTTCTACTTTGATTCTCCACAGATAGGCTATAGTACAGTTTATTTTTGCAAATACCTATTTTCTTCTGCCCATATTATCTCTAGATATGGCCACAAATCAAAGCAATCCAGGAACTAAACTGCTGCTTAGGTAGCCCAGACATCAACATTTAATTAACATCCAGTAGTCAGGTGAACTGTTGACACCTTATTAACTTATCAGATCCCAAAACAATTTTCTGTTTTTGTCATTATCTAGTTTACCTAAACATTTCTGATTGTCTACAATATTGCAGATTCCTTCTAATATTCAGTATTTCTGTGTCAGTAAGAATCCTGACTTGATGCTCCATTTACCGAAAATTTCTTTCCACAGTGTGAAAACTACAAAATTAATTTTATCCCATTGAGGATATGAAAATAAGTTTTCATCCTATAAATATAATTTGACCTTAGACTCCAGTAAAATAAAATGACAGAAAGCTCTCATGAAACCAAAGGCTCATTTTGAGAAACTATTAGAATTACGTTTCTTATCTTTATTCAGAAATCTAAGCTTCTATGGAGCAATCATTAAGCTTGTGAACAAAATAGTAACCAAAAAAAGGTTGGCCATGAATTTAAGGCACAGGTGTGATATGCTGACAATAACACTATAGCTTTAGCCTTTACTTTTCACTGCAATATTTAGTAATTCTATTCAAACTATAAAAGTATTAATGTACTCAGTATGAATGCAATTTAAACCAAAAGGTCCAAAGAACTCAAATTAATTTCCCAAATTTTAACTTCTAGAAATTTAATCAAAACTCAGTTGCAAAACCGCAGTCTGCCTGATAGTTTAGGAGACAGGATGGGCATACACCTGGCATTAGCAACTGACAGCTCCAAATATTTAACAGAAAGAGAAAACTTCAACAGCTCGTAACAAATACTACAGAGAATACCCACAAAAAAGGACAAAATTATTTCTTAAAAATACAGGCTTTCTTTATACTTAGGCATTTTTTTAATATCAAAACCTGATGTTTCATTTTAAACACTCATATCCCCATTAAATTGTTTGAATATAAAACATTATTTTTCAAGACAGTATTTATTTGCAGAAGGTCTTGAAGTGACATGGGTTGTGGTGCTTATCACTTCTGGTATCTTATCATAATAGTCTGGCACTGTTAAAGAAAATCACTGAAAAATCTGAGCTACTCTGGCAGTCTCAAATTTCATGGAGTATAGCACATAGAGATAAGCAGATGTACCAAAAAGGCTCAAACAAACCCAGGTGCAAAAACAGCTGTAAATCTATGTTTTGGGTTTGGGCTCTTTTTTTAACTGTTCTTACTATCTTGTGATTTTTACACATTTTTAGTAATATGCTATACTTCAGTCACTGTTTATTCAGTATCTAATTTACAAACATGTAAACCATACATTGCAATGAGTTTGAAGGAAGCTAGTTAGTCTTATGTTTTGCTGTCTTTTATATAATTAAAATCTTAAATTTTAAGATAAATTGCAATTAGAATAGTTTTAAGAAAGACTTCTGAAATATTTTATATAGGCCATAAACAAAAATAAGGTATCAGCAATAAAACCCTTAAGACTGTAGCTTACTTTTTTTGCAGCAGTTTAGATGCAATTAGTGACACAGCTCCTTGCTTTCACTTGGTACATTTTTCCTTGAAATCAAGGTTCAAGGGTCTTAGGGGAAAAGATAATATCCTCCACACCAGTCCACACTAGCAATCAAGTGTAAGAGAAAAATTGATGGAGACCGTGAACAAGGAAAGTTTAATGAGTGCATCCTTTTGCCAATGCCATAATGTGACATGCAATTAAAGAAGTTGGCAGTGCTCTGTGTAACCTTCTGAATTATGCAGACTCTGATAGTCAGACTAAGACCAAAGCCACATTTTTCACTCTTATCATTAAAACTGCACTGTTACCTGTCAGGCAAGCTAAATAAATCCAAGGCCAAACACTGATGACAACTGCAAAATCATAATTTAAAGAGCTCCTTTAAATGCTAAGAGTCTATTAGAGGCGTGGGTGAGCATACCTTCAACTAGAGGGATTAAAAAAATGGAGGGGAACATAAAATAGCTTCAGAGTATCATCCTTATGAAGAAAGGAGGATGTACAAGTAATTATATATGAAATTTTGATTTTATAAATGCAGACATAACTATCCTGAGGAGAACATGACATTTTATTAGGCACTTTCTTGCCATTTCCTAACATCACATATAGACAACTTTTTGAGAGGAAAATCAAAATTTCTAACTAAGTAACTTTACCAAATGACAGAAGCAAAACTCTGTAACAACCTAATGAAGATTTATAATTGCACACTGTAAGTACTTACAAAATGCCAATTACGTAACTGGCAGAAGTCATACTGGCTGATATACCAGACTTGATACACAGTGAGAAAAACCAGACATTCATCCACATAATGATTAGAAACCTGGAGAACCTCTTAACCCTTTCCCCACAATACATAAACATATTTGACTCAAAGGGGTAAAATGAAGACTACTCATGTACCACAAACCAAAATTAAGAAAGATAAATTAAAATACTTCATATTTTAAGCTCAGTAGAGTCTCTTCTACTTTATAATGGTACCACTCTACACAGGTAGGTCCACCAAAAATGAGCCTATCCTCAAGGACCACAATTAGTGGCCTGTTTTGGGAAGCACTGACTGAGTAAAAGTAAACTTGGCAATCTCCCATTCAAGAGTGACAGGTATAGCAGAAATAACACTCTCCTGCAGAAGGGGAATGCTTAGCTTTCAACATGCCAAATGCTACCTGTGGGTACACTTAGGTACCACCCCAAACTAGGCTTATCATTGACACTATGATCTTTCCAAAATCTGTTTCCATTTCCTTATTAGAGAATAAATGTTCCTATCACTCTTTAGCATCTTTCAGTGTTGTTTGTGTTCTACTAAAATACACACAACTGTAGGAATAGAAAAGGTCTCTACTAAATAAATCATTAGAAGTTTTCGATATCACCAGAGAAGAACATTCCAAAATACTGACATTATCCTGCAGTAAGCAAGCAGATATTTCCAGATAGACAGATAGACTGATAGGTAGACATGGGTAGGAAAAGGGGACATAGTACTATTTTAGCCACTTTGACATGAGGAACTACAAAGGATGCTGAAGAGCTCAAAATGCAGAACCCTAGATAGTGGTGGAGGCTCACACATTTTCCACACCAAATAAGAAGCAGAATGCTGCTACTGACCATATCCACTACCCTCCATTTTAGGGACCAAGGGCACATCCAATAAAACTCAGCTCAGTCATGAAGAGTACTCTTGCAGCTGTGTTCACAAACAAGCCATTTGTAAACAAGCACAAATATGACTGAACTATGACAGCAGAAAAATCACGACATTTGTGAATTTACTCATCCAGGTTGCTGTCACATCTCATGTCTCACATGTCTCAAATAAAATTTTCCACCAAAAAACTTCAAGTCCTTGCATGTTTTTCAAAAAGCCATTCCTGTTAGAGCTGCTGTGTGTCTATCCACACTTTCCTCATACTGAACATGGAAACACTAACTCCACAAGTGCATCCTTACTGCCTGAATGCTGCTGGTCCCCACTGTTATATACAACAACAATTTAGACTTCTGTCTTTAACCTATTTTATAAAATAGTAAGATTTTTTTAAATACATGAAGAAAATGCACATGGATGGATGAGTGATAAACAGGCAGTAAGAATACAAAATATAGAATATATTACCAATGCATACATCCATCAAGCACAAAAAAATGTTAACATTAATTGACCGCACTTGGATAGCAAAAGCAGACAATTACATAGCATTTAATTTGGGCAAACCTCTAAGTAATGCCAGGAAATTACTCTTCCGTGAAAAGGTGCTGCAACACACTAATCAGGAAAGCAGCAGTTATTGTTCTTTTTTTGATATGAATTTCTAACCACTAACACGACGTGCAGCTGTGGGAAGATAAACAGGATGCTAGATCGAAGGACATGCATGCATGATTAAAACACAGCACTACTGTTGATACCAAAAGCATGCCATTATGTCTGTCTCTGGATGTACTGTCCAGATGAGAAAATTAAAGTGTGGCTTACAATTTGTCACTTTAACCACTTATTCACACTAGTCAGCCCAAGAGCCACTGTGAACAACTCCTCTGCAGTGAATCCTGTCTTACCTGCTTTAATATCCTTCACTCATGACACTGGCAAAGGTACTGTACTTGAAACAGAAAATTATTTGTATCAAACTGATTTTAATTTAGCAATAATGGAAGTTTTACCTTCCATTTCCCCTAAATGCAAAAAGTCCCCTAAAATGCAAAAAGTCCAGAGTTCCACATACTTGTAATTATAAACCTGATCATTAACTAGAGAAACACTTAAAATCTATTAAGTAATACTATAGAGTTTACAGGGAGAATAAAAAAGGTCACTGTTTAATACTTTTTCCAACATTTTATATTTGTAAAACAACTCTGAGGGAATAATGAGAATGTTATCTTCATTTTCTCCCCACTATTTTTGTCTACTCCCTCTCTTTGCTCTCTAAAATAAACGAGTGCTTCAGCTATAGGCTAGAGGAAGCAAAGGAAAAAAAATCTCAGAAAGTGTTAGACATGGCACAGATGCCTGTTTTCCTTACAGCAGAACCTTGAAAACCTGAGCTTGCTACTGGTACCAATCCTGACCATCACAGAGCAGCAAGCTGAGGGAGGAATCCTACCCTCACCTTGGCCTTCCCAAGACAGCCCATCCACCATCCACAGAAGAAGAAATTCTGTTCTACCTCTGCAGTTGAGAAATCTTGAACTTACCTTGGATATCCAAAATAAAATCTAATCAGGAAGCCAGTTAGTGAGGCATTCCAACAGGAAAAATTACTTCAGCTTTTCTTGAAAACACTTAACATTAATCAAAAAGCTTTGTTTAAATACTGTATTCTATTTAAAACTGGGTTTTTTTGCTTCAACTTTAGAACAGACTTGTACAAGAAGCCTACAGATGCAGGATGCAGCAAGTATGGGTAGCATAATCCCTGAGATATAGCAAAACCAGAGTGACTCCCATTGTTCTAGTAAAAGAAACAATCAATTGACAGAATCCATTTCACACACTCTGTCTGAAGGTAAATTTGGCAGTCTATGAACTGTAGAAGTGAAATTTTCATAGCTTTGACATAAATATGTCCACTGAAGAGAGGCTATTTGTTTGAGAAGCAGCTTTCTTAAATGATATGAGTAACTGGAAAATAAAGCTGTCATTTGCACAAAGTTTTATTATGTTAAGGACTGCCAGAAATAATTGGCTTTTACAGCAGGAAATCTGGAACAGCTGAACATAGTTCAAAATAACATGGTTATCTAAAGGAATTTCTTTTTTTCCTTCCTCTCTTTAACAGAAACTTCACAGGAAGACAGATGTAGTTTAGCACCTTAAATTTTAGCTAACACCTCTTTAAAAACATTTCAAATATACTTATAAACAATATAATGCTGTTACATTTACTGGGAAAAAAGCCTCTCATAAAGCAGCTGCTTGGTTCACCTTTATCTAGATGGTTATCCTGACTATCCACCAGACAAAAAAAAAAGGAATCTTTCTGCGCATATAAAAATCAATGAAGCCTCTAAATTACACCAAAGTGTTCCCTGATTTTTTTTTTTTTTTTTTTTTTGATAGTGACTGCATAGTCTACAGCTTTGACAGACAATACACATTCTACAGATACTAACATAGCTTTTAGGATTTGGGAGCAACATGTAAATTCCCAACAGACAATTCTTAAAGACTGTTCAGGAAACCCAGAAGACTAAATATAAACTCATGTAGTCTTGTCTTCCTGAATGTCAAACAGATAAAAATAATCTGAAGGTAACTATGGACTGAACGTGCACTAAACATATTATACATGACTTCTAGTATTGAAAACTTAGAAGTCAATACACTTATTGAGCACTTTCATTTAAAACTTTCAATTTTTATGTATATCCAGCAATGATGATGGCTACTGAAAGGACAACAGTAAAATCTGCTTGCTACAGAATTTATAGTGCCAAAACTGTTTCACAGCAACAACACAGTCTTTCACAGCAACTCTTTCTTCCATTTCATGTCATAAAGGAGAAAACCAGGATGAAAGTTCAGATCACCTAGAACAGGAAAGAAAACTGAACACTGTTCCCTGGAAGGGACACCAAAATAGTAACATGTCAACTAAAGCAACTACTAATCACAGATGCGAGAAGCAGATAGTTCTGAGTTAATATGAGAATCAACAATAAAATCTGCAGCCCTGGTTCCTCACTTTTACTAAATGACATTTCCTATAAAATGGAAGAAAGGTTAATGTAATGCTATGAAGGCAAATAAGAAGTTAATATAATGTAGCATGGAAGTTCTACCTCTTTAAAGTTTCTCTTGGGGGAGAAAAATGAGTAAATTTAACTCATTTATAAATATTCTAATTTAACATTTAAATTTAATGAGTAAATATTAGAATATTTAGCTGCAGAATTGTGAAATACTTCAAAAACAATTCCAAGGGCCTTTGAAGCAGTCTTATTTAAGGCATTGTACATTTGCTTACCTGTTCAGTGATGGTAGAAGAGAAAGCAACGCCAAAGCAGAAAGTTTTCTTCTTTCTGGCTGAGTGATGTTATCCATCCTATCAACCCACATTTCAATCATGTTACCAAGAATTTGGTCCAACTGCATGGGGAAACATATTCCTTTTCAGTTACGAGTACATCAGTGTGTTTAGAACATAGCTTACTCTAATTTTTCTAACAACTTTATACATTATTTAGTCTTGGAAAGACACTATACAGTTGTATACACAACAGAAGTAACAAGCAATAGGTACTTTTAAAATTTTCTATGACAATGCTTCCAGGCCCTGAACCCTCCATACCATTAGTTATAACCCAGACGTTTGAAATCCATTTCATTTCTGGAGAGGGAACTAATTCAGGACAGCAAATTATTCAGTTTTAACCTCACACTCTCATAGAAACAAGGCACGTGGATTTACTGTTTTACATACACAGTGACAGATTAAAAGAAGGAAAAAAAAAAGAAAGAAAAAAAAAGAAAATACAAAAGACTTGTCATTAACTTTTTGAAAACTGTATTATACCTCAGAAAAACAAATTACTAAAATTTCACTTTAAGACAGCATAGAGCACTTGTGGCAAAAGACCCTCAGTAACTTTGCCAGTGGAACTGAAGCACACAGAACCTGAAACTTTAGAAACTCGGGGGAGAATGATTAGACCATTCCCCATCCTGCAGGACCCACCAAGACAGCACAGGGACAGAAATTCTCACCCTGCAATCACATGTGAACTAAGGGGGTTTACATGGATAATTGTGGGATGCAGCAGGAAGAGAATTTAGGGACTACATTAAAATTTTAATGGAATGTTTTAAGAAATTATGGGAATATGTAAAAGGTGTTACAGGGTATTCAGGAAAAGCAGAAAAAAGGGGAAAGAGGCCCTTTTCAAGATGAACTGGGCAGGAACAAGCATACATAATAGAGGGAAAAGTTTCTTGAGGTCAAAAGAAAGCAAGATTTCCCTATGTAATACAACTGAAATACAAAGACACAAAAAACCCCAAAAGGACAAAAACCATCAATAAATCTTACCTCCTGACCCAATTCGCATGCCATCTGGCTCAAAAGTAATGAAAAAAACCTTGCATTTTGTAGTAGAACTCTACCCATGATCCCCAGATAAGTAGACATCACCACTGGGTATCTCTGAAACAAAAATAAAACAAAACAAAAGGTGCTTAGTTTAAGTAAAAGAAAAATATTTGACAGTCACAGGAGCAATACCTGGAAAATACCTGTATGCATCCCTTACATCTTTTACTAAATTTTATTTAAGAGCCTCTAGTAATAGAAGACTGTGTGACCAATCTTTACCACAGGTCTCAGTTCTTACATAGGAAAACTATGGTAATTTCAAAGTCAATATTTTGCAAACAACCAAGACAACTTGCAAGGTGATTTTACTTTAAATTTTAAAACCTGTATCTTAAGGAACTGACAGTTTATTGCACTGTTAAAAAACTACTTTTTAAGTTGATTATGGTTCCAAGTTACTGCTTACCATTTCAATAACATTAAGAACACTTAGTATTTCTGAAGCTTCCACTTTTTTTCAGATAGAAACTATAATACATTTGCCAATAACTAATCTGTATGTGTCTCAAAATTAACTTGATACAGTAATAGATTAATTAGTTTATTTGGCTATTACTTTTAAAAGAAGATTAAAATACTTTAAAAGAAAAGCTACAGATTTTTTCGGATTAAATTCTGCACGTAACAATATAACTATTTTGTAAAATAGCCTACTTCAAGAACAAAAGGCCAACATTTACCTGAAAATGCTAACCCAGACTGATACCTTCTGAATAGGGTATAATCAATTTATTAGTCTTAAATCAGAAGATACTTTAATAATCCATTCTCTATCTTTGTGCTTTGAATAGCAAAAAGTGCTTTGCTATACAGTATTACTTGACTTAAATTTGGAAATCATATTCAACTCAGTAATTGGAGCCACATACTGATATTTTAGTCTTCAACTGGAAAAAAGCAAAAGTTGTGATCAAAGAAGTCAAAAAGCTTGAAGAATTCCACCCACTTATTCCTACCAGAACTGAAAGGTTCAACACAGTTAAAGCGTATTTGATTTTACTCATTTTCATCCAACACAGAATTTTGTTGAATACAAAGAGAGAAATGCGAGGAGCAAGCCAGCAAAATCTTAAAGACTCCATCTCACACAAACCATTCTCACACCCTTCAGCTCTTTATATTAGATATGCAAATTAGGAAAAAACGATCAAGTTGATCTTCTGCTGGTTCTGTTTGCTTTTCTCTGGTCCAGGTACAATTAAAAAGGAATAATATGTGTCTTAAAAAAAACAAAAAACAAACAAAACCCACCACCATCGACTAAGGATTAAACTAGGCCTAATGTTATAGCTCTTAAAAGTGTTATTAGTGAAGGAACAGTGGAACAGCAGAGTAAAATTTGTGCTGTTTTATTAAAACAAACACTACATGACAAAACAAGTGATGGATAGGTTGTTTTTTCTTGTGCTGTGTTACTTCTACAGACTTTAAAACTAGATGTTGAAAATCCATCAGATGCTCTTAAAACAAAAGAAAATACAGCACCAATACGAAAAAACTGGAGATAATGGAAGGCACTCATTTTCCAAGGGAAAAGTAGAGAGTAGTTAAAGTAACTCTTACCTCCCCATCTATAATCCCCCTGAATACTGATGGCAGAAGGGGTTGAAACATTTGAGGACCCAACACAGGGTTGACTTTCAGGACATTTTCTACAACCTTAAGAACAAAAGCAAATTAGACCATTGTTAAAGTATATTCATAAATTTTAACCAAAGCTTTAAAACTATGTGTACTGTTGTACAGATATTAAGTGTTCATAGGAAGCTCATAATTAAATACCAGCAAACCCCAGATTGCTGAAAATATATTCTAATAAAATATTCTGCAAACCTGATCTGTATAAATGCACCTGGTGAAAGCTGACAGGCCAGTGAAACACACCTAGCCAAGCACCTCACAAGCCTCCCCATGACCCCATGGCAAAGTTGATGAGGTGGTTTGGAAAAAGGGACTTTATTCTGGTTCCAGGCAGGGCAGCAGATTGAGGTGGTAGGGCGAAGTACCAGCAGTTCAAGACATACTTCCATAGCCTTGTCATGTCACTTTTTTGAGAAACCACTGATTAGGACCTACCAGCTCTTTGCAGGTGTGCTCTCAGAGGTGCTACTCTGGGTACTCTGCTCTGGCTCCCAATGTTTAAACTCTTTACCCTTTGTTTTCAGCTCCTTTTTCCCCTCATACCCTCCTTCCCTGAAGTAACCTGTTTTCCAGCCTTCTTCAGTTTTCCTTTTGCCTTTTACCAGGAGAAATGTGAAGAGGGTGTGAGAATAATGGGTTGAGGGCTCCTCACTCCTACTGCTAGGTAAAGACAGTGACGTCACATGCATGAACATGCATTAAAACTGATGTGTTTATAAAGCACTTGAAGGTATCATAAAGGTACCTCACTTAAACACTCTTAGTCTCCATTTACTTTCACTTCAGAGGAATTTCAACAAGGACCAACTCTTCTGTGCTCTTGAGCAATCTCCCCTAAATATTTTTTCTCCTTTTTGAACCTTGTTCCAAATAGTTTCATTTGATACTCTATTTTTTCAATTGAGAAAAGTGTTAGGCAGCTGACCTTTCTCAATGCCTCTCAATTTTGTAGAACTTTAATATGCAGAGGTATAAAAGAGGCTTATTATGTACAGAGGTAAACCTGTAACTTTTCCCCCATTCATCTTTCTGGGTACTGGAAGTTTTGGCCATCTCCTCTGTTCCTTGCACAGTCTTTTTAAACCTTTTATTGTCTGTGTCAGATAATTAAAAAACAAGTCACATCAAGCCTCAGCAATCTTGCAACAAATTGTGTTATCAATCCAAATTAGTATTTTTCAACCCTATTTATTTACTGTTCTAATGTCTATTTACAATCCAGCCAAAGCTGTTTGCAGGAAACTACTTCAGAGAATACCCCAGGGTGTTGCTGTTCCTAGTGCTTATCTAGATTTTGGGAGGTTTTTTTGTTTAACAAGTCAGCATAGTGAAGCCTGACAAAACTTTAGCTTTTTCTAAAAATATTTACAAGAATGGTAGCTCAGTTATCCTTCCAGAATCAAGAGGACATACTAGGAAAGTGTTCCAATGTTCCAGTGTCCTGGAACTGGACAAATCTTGTAGCTAATGCAAGGCCACACAGGGACCCAAGTGAATAAATGATTCTGTATTAGTAGTATAATTCCATTTTAGAAATCTGATTAAAAGCTGCTGCATAAAACATTTGCACAAGTACAGACTTTAAATGGTATCACTGATAGACTAGAACTGACATTTTAAATTCCAAAACTAGAAGTCTTAAGCTCCTCTCAGTAGTAACTACAAACAGGGAAGACTATCAGCTTCACCAGTTGTTTTCTGTCCTGGATTCTGGAAGCAGTTGTGTGATCCACCAAAGAGACAGGTGGGATCCCATTTATATCCTCCATCACATTTACAATTAATTGAATTCAAGTCCAGGTTTCCATTTCCATAAGCAACACAGAGCCCCTGTTAGTACAACCACTGGAAATGTTAGTAGTAGTACACTACAGCTACTACTCAGTTATCTTTCAACGTATATTCAAACTTTATTTCCTGAAATTCTTCAAACGACATATTCAAATTATTGCTATTAATATTTCAACAGCGTATGAGTTCCACAACACCATTTGAAGGCTGTGTGAAAATATAATTTTCTGGTGCTTTGAAAAACCTTTAGCAATTTCATTTAAGCAGTTATGGCCATTACAACAGCAATTTATGCCAAAGGCAAAAAACCCCTGTTTGAACTCTGTGTCTGGTACAAATGGAAGTACAGTACACAAAGGAATTTCATGGAGACCACATACGTACAACAGTCAATAAGGAT
Source organism: Prinia subflava (assembly GCF_021018805.1). NCBI lineage: Eukaryota > Metazoa > Chordata > Aves > Passeriformes > Cisticolidae > Prinia > Prinia subflava. Next base: position 93,388,075 of record NC_086283.1, on the reverse strand, counting down.
TGGAAAAATTTGCTCTTAGAGACTCACTAGGTCTCTACTCACATACACAGGCTTCAAATAAGTAGTTAAACCACCACTGATGGCTTAACTCCAATGTCAAATCCTGCTAAATACACTGGTTTCTTCTACATCTGTTCTAAGTTCTACTTGAAAACATTACATGTACAGAGCTGAGCCTCTGGATACTATTTTCATTATACTCCACCTTTAAAACTTGAACTTGACCTTCAGTAGTTATGTCCTTCAAAAGCTCACAAAATGACCGACATAAGTCAGCAGCATACATCTGAAATAAAAAAGAAGGTATTGTGCAATGCATTTTATATATATGTATATGTATCAAAATTCAATTCCTTAGGGTTTATGTATGCCTAAAGACTCAGTTTCTCTTCAAAGACCATATCTACTAAAATGTTAATCATTCTATACTAATTAAAATCTAAATTAAACATTTTGTTCCTCTTTTGACATTGCCAGACATTTAAACAATCAATCTCAAAGAATTTTCTAATGAAGAAGGTTATGACAACAAGGCATAGTATTTCTAGTTCAACTCTTGCTAGAACATATATTCATAATTTTAATCTGGCAGAATATTTAGAGTAACTATTATTACCCAACACAAGACTTTTTCAGGTACCAAACTACTAAATCAATCCACAAAGCATTAATTCCAAATAATAATATTTCTCAACTCTGAGTGTACACTGTGCACCATAAAAGAGCATTAGAACAGTATGTTTGTATACATATAAATGAATAACAGTATACATGTCTGTGTGTATGGTATGTTCCAAGATGAGAGAAAAAACAGTTTGCCAGTAAGGAACTGTGGTGGTAATAGGGATCTTTATGTAATGGTAACATACCTGCAAAAATTCAGATGATGATAAGAAAATATATGCATTGATGATCTTAAAGCAATTTTTGAGGTTTTCTGAGCTCAGCTCTGGAAAAAATAGAAATCACAATTCAGAACCCGATCACCAAAGTGAAGTACAACCCTGATGATTCGCTTCTAGAAGTATTTTTTCTCTCACAGCTTGTAGAGCCACATGCCAACAAGCAGAAAAAAGATCTTCAATCCAATGCCAACCAGGTTCTCTCTCCCTGCAGAGACAATTGCAGAAGGGGGATGACAGCTCTTGTGCTCAAATGGAAGCACAAGAAATCCTACAACCTCAAAAGCCAATACTAACTAAAAACAAAAAACCAAACAAACAGAAGTCAGGTTTTGGATGTAATACTGGGTTAAGAAGATATTAAAAACAGAATAAAAGAAACATGTACTTTAGAGACTTGCAATTACTGATAAATGGTCTCTCTCACACTGAGTCAGTAAATGCTCATCAGAAATGATGAAATAAAGATTGTAGTTTTGCTCTTCTGACCCAGATGTCATATCAAATGGCATTGAGCTGACACACACTGAGCTGTAGGGCATAGCTTGAGTATTTCAGTAAAGACAGCATACCCATCTAAGAGACAGATACACAGAAAGGATGATACACAGCAGCAGCTTGAAGAGAGAAAAAAAGATATATCCTCAGGCCTCCTATGTGTAGGACAGTTAAAGAAAAAGAAGGAACTCTGTATAAGCAGAACTCAAAGCAAAACAGAAAGTTTCAAAGTTTCACATGTTGATACTAGTGCAGAAAGTCCACATTATATGAAAATAAGGCAAAAAACTGAAAAACCTCAAAGGGATAAAATTCCTTAAAACCAATTTGGGACACAAATTATTCTTGGTAAAAGCAGTGGGCCTCAGCTCCATTACCTTTAAAATATCTAATAAAATCATCATGGAGAAGCAACAGGAAAATACTTTTACATGAATTTTAAATAAAAATCCTTTACCAAATGGAACAAGCATCTGGCTAAGACTTCATATGTCTCCCATGGCTTAGACAGACAGCTGTACTCGTATAAGTGTTGCTTACACCTAGTGATATTTATATATAAAAACTTCTGTCAAAACCAGTTTTACCATGACCATGGCTGCTTTTCCATTATAACATCTGTATAGTTCTGGGGAGGTTCAGTGGGTTTTTTATTTTTTTTCCCCACCCATTAGGTAGAACATTAATGTTCTTCCATTTGATATGGCCACAGGACAGCTTTGTATTCACGAGTACATTCATATGTCAGTACTCTGACAGGTCATATCTTGTAATCATTTATTATGAGTATTTTTATCTCTTGACATGAAAAGAGATCACTTATCAATCCAACATGCTCATCAAAAGATTCCAAGATATCTATGAGTTTAGCTTCAGTAGCATATTACTAGAGTTACACATTGAGTTCTCCTTAGAAGTCTGCTTTTGTGGTTTTTTTTCTTTACTGGATACAATAATATTTGAAGCTTCAGACACTGAAGCAAACAGACAAATTCTAAATAAACAGTCATATCAACAAGAACTATTACTAAGTTTTCCATAACTTTCCATTCTGTGATTCTGTCAGAACTGATAAAAGGCAATAAAATGTGTGTAGCAAAAATTGTACTTCAGGTCAAAATGAAAACAGGTAAGACAGATGCAATGGAAGTGACAGAACTTGTATCACTCATCTGCAGCTCAGTGTTTAGCAAAATTTTCTAGAAAGATCTCATGTTCAACTAACTACATTTAGAAGTTAATTATACACCAATTCTCTTGCAAGGTTTTCTTTAATCAAACATATTTCTCTGAATTCATTAATGTGCTTCTTTGAGTTTTGTTTGGATCAGAGGAGTTAGTCCAGTTCCAGCAACCTGGTTTTTGCCTGTATCTTTACAAATACAGAACATGCACAATAACCTAGATGCTTCTTGGAACAGGTATGTCTAGATTTTAAGCATATTCCCAGCTTGTATCAGATTCAACTGTCATTTTAAACAGCCTCAGTGCAGAAATGCTTCCATCCTCACACAATTAACTATTTCTCCATTTCTGCATTATTCAATACATTCCAAGAGATGTATTAAAGAGATTGTGCAATGCCTCCACAGGGCAATTACATTTCAACAGTTTAAACAGTAACAGCAATGCTGAACTGAAAATCAAGTATGACAATTATGCTGTGAATAATTATTGTACATCAGTGATAGCACCATAATCTTTGAAGGTTGGTCACTTATGCAAGTGAAATCAAGCCTTCATATCAAATGCAACACTCTGCTCCTGAAGGCAAACTTAATTGACTTGTATAACTCCTCTGACATCTACTTCCAACAACAGTAGTATCCTGAAACAAAAGGATTTTTTTCATAAGGACAATTATACATGGAAGGGAACAACTACATATTATTTTCAGATTAGTTAAAAAAGGAAAAAAAAATATTATATATACACATATATATTTTTCCCTTCCAAGTTCAAAAATCTCACATATGAATTCTTTTCTCCCTGCCCTCCAGCTCTTCAGCTGTTCTAGTTCATCCATGTTGGCCTCTGACATATCTTCTGAATGACTTACATGCTGATGTAGAAGCTAAACATACCAGGAAAATAGTTACATTACCTGTATATTGCAGTAATTCCATTCAGAAAAAAAGGTCAGGAGGTTAATATTCCTTAGATAGTATTTTCAAGAACTAATTTTCTGGAGCATCTTGTTGCTTAGTTCTCCACCCTACTCCAAAAGATGTAAGCATGGTGGCTACCTATTCAGAACCTCCCTTCACCTCATCTGTCCTTTGACTTTTACTTTGATGACTTCAGACTGAATAGAAAACCAGTCTTGGTGAGATTATCTTGACTTCTCAGTTAAAACACCCTTTTCTGACAGCTACATCACCATGCTAAGAAGACAGAAGAGTCTGACTTTAAGTGCTGGGAGTTTCAGCTGAACACTGCTACCGGTGTACTGGAAAAACTGCTACAGGTTAAAGACTGAACAGTTATTTAATTAACTAGCACAGTTGATCATCCCTAATCAATACATTTTCTTTTGCAAGATGCTGCACCTTAAAATGTACTGTTCCACTTGATTTAAGGGCAGATTCTCTTTTACAAGCGTCCTGAATGAAGTAGCTCCCTGACAGGTAGTGGATGGCAGTACTGTACTGATTTTCTAACTACCATGTTTTAAAATAAAGTTAGCACTAATTCAAAATTCCAGCTCTGTTTAAACATCATAATACCATGGCTGTGTCATGTGGAGGCTGTCTAGTCAGATTCTCCTGATGTAAACAAATAGAATTTGAAGGCAAAGAGCATACCAGAATGGTTTCTGCTTCCCAGCAAAATGTGCATCATTTTGCAGCAAGCAAAATTTTTGACAAACATGACACTCAAAAAAACCAGTTTCTCAGAAAAATGTCCAGGAAGTAAAGTAGCACAGAACCCTACAGGACAAAATCACTCTGTGATTACACATCAGCTGTATGTTTTTGCCACTCACTCCCAAACTTGATAAAAAAAGAAGTTTGACATAAGCAGGTTTGACGGCTTGTCCTAAGGCAACCCTACCCAGCTTAACTGTACTTGGTCTACCAGCATCATACAGCTTTCATTTCTCAGAATAATTTCTCTTGAGAATGCATTTTTTTTCCAAATGAGAGTATCACAGGTCTCCAAGATCCATTCATAAAGCAAGGAAATCATTACAAGTATAGAACATTCCAGAATACCTCCACTTTTTCTAAGAAGAGATTGCCAAGGTTTCCATTTCTACTCATCTATACTCTGAAAAGTATCATGAGAGGAGTGGGCTCAGACTGTGGACTGGGCTCAGTTTTTGCTACTGAGAAAATACCAGTAGCAAACAAACAAGCCACAAACACAGAGTATTTCTGAATTCAACTCAAGCAGATTAGCAGTGTGACAAACCATGAAGATCACATCCATTCATTCAGTGCAGGCTTCCTGCAGCACACAGCACCTCTGACTGACACAGAACAAGAAGGAAGGGTAGGTGTGTAGTTATGGACAATGACAACACCAAGGACTCTGCAGCTACAGAATTTTAGTGGTAGCTGTGGACTATTTAACCATAAAGCCACTACCAAACAGAGCAGTTTTGTCATTACAGATCTTGTACACAAGGAAAAATAACAGAAGATGTCACCTTGCACCTACCTGCCATGAGGAAATTACTGACCAGCAGAAATAGAATAAAATTTTAAGTACTGAAAACAACTATCAATTAAAAAGCTAACTTCTGTAATTCTGTGAACACATATCTCTAGAGAAATTCACCTATTTGCTGTATTAGTGTTTAACCTCAAAAGCACAGCTAAAGATCTAAACACAAACATATTACATAAAATTAAACCCACAGAATTTTTATACTCCCTTGAATTATGAAGCACAAAAAAGTATTTCCTAAGCACTGAATCCTAATTGTCATTATTTTTATTTTGCCAACAAATTGTTGTTTTTAATTTCAGTGCTTGACCCAAGTGTTTATAGACATATTTAGGTATCTTGAAAACATCCTACATTGTTATTAAGTGAATAAGGGAAAAGCTAATAACTTCATTCTGGTTGTAAGCAGACAGGCAAGTATTCCATATAATCAATATTAATAACACTTGGCACATTTGGTGCTAAATTTCAGGAACTTCTTAAAATAAGCTCTGAAACTGAAATTTGTCTTATCTTTCATATACAGCAGCTCCAATTTATTAAAAAAGAGAAGTAGGGTAAGTAGATCATAAATATTAAAAAAGATAAGTCAGACAATAAAAACCTGTTCCTCGATTTTTGTTACAATTTTGCAAGCTCCCTTAGTACTTGCAGCCACAGGAGCATTGCTTAGAGCATGAAAAAAGCAGCAGGGAAAAAATCCTGAAATTTTGTTAGTAAAAGACTTACCAAGAAGGGCAGACATATTCTGAAATATTCTCAGGAGTTCTGGTGTAAGACATGGACTGTTCTCCAAGGTCACTAACCTAAGAACAGATTAAGTAAAATATTTCAGTTGATGTGTGAGTAACATTGAGCAATCTTTTTGACAGATGTAAACATTTTAACTTCCAGTAACCATCTATATTGTCAACAATGTGTAACAATTGCCAGAAGTATACTTCAAGCAGAGCAATTGTCCTTACAAACACTCATCAGTACAGGCACAGGTCTCGCCAAGGTAGGAAAACAAAGAAAAACATGCAACTCTCTTTTTATAAAGATGACATAAGCTCTGAAATGCAACGCTGAGAATGCTGTCAGCCAGGGAACCTGGAGAAGGAGAGTAGAGAGGGATTTTTACTGAGCAAAAACAACACATGTTGTGTTATACACCTCAAAGGAGAAGCTGTGATGGACCAGCTCACACGTTTATGTTTTTTTATGTTAGAAATGATACATTGATTATCATACATTGTTTATAACAATTTAAAATTCCTGATAGTTGAAAACAGTAGTTATAAATTAAGCTTGTAAATTAAGCCACAGCAAAAATTCCTTTTTTTTTCCCTAGATCTTAGGCATGGGATTACCATATTTAAATAGTATGTCTGGTTATGTGAAATATCTTAGTTGTTTCCTTGCTCTTGGTTGAAGAAGCTCTTGGAGTCCTGTCTCTGTCAGCTTCCAGATTTCTCTGATGCTTTAAGGCATCTTACAATATCATTCTTCTGCACAGACATCAGAAAAGCAACCTCAAGATCAGTATTATCAAGAAGATGTAGAAGTTCTGACCAGATACATGTCAAAGGCCCCTATGCTAAATTTTGAGAAGCTCTCATACTTTGAATTGCTGCCACCAGCCTTATAAATCTCAGTTTTGCTGTATATAAAACAGATCTTTTGTATGTTAAGCACTTTTAACTGAAATGCTCATTTAAAATTTAGATCAAAGACATCACTCACTATTTTAAGACAAACTCTGTGTATTCCTGTCCTTCAGAATTTGGTCCAGGTAACCATTCTCCCCTCTTACAGCATCAGCTGCACCAGAAACAAATTTGGCTCATGGCAAACTGAGCACAGTGTCACTTTTTTTACATTCAGTCACCAAATACTCTGAGATACAGAAAGTAACTTCTACATTTTATCCCTGTAATTATGACATCTCTTCCTGCAACCAGCTGTCATCTGTTGGCTCAGTGTTCTCCCAAAGTCAAGCACACCAAACTGTTCAATTAGCACGCACATTACAGTGAGTTAGAGTTTTTGTCTTGCTGTTCACTATCACTACAGAATGATATCTTCAGTATCAACTGCTTGAAAATGAAGAATAGAAGAAACACAACTAAAACCAGCTGAGTGTACAAGTTTCCTAACCTGTCTTCTGAGAAAAGGCATGATATAGGTGATGTCACGGTAAGGTAACAAGAGTATACCAGTTTTAATATTCAAAGCTTTTTACAGCTTTTTTCTTCTGGGGATACAAAAATAACTATTGTAAAATTAGAAACAGAAAGAAAACACTCTTACCACAGCTCTAAGCCATCTTCCAGAAGATAAACATGTGGAGGCTGAGAAACATCTGTACTTAGTTGGATAACTGGAAGTAGAAAAGGGTAGAGATTTTTGCTGTCTGCTCCCAGTCCCTACAAAATAAGTAAGAAATGTAAAATATGTCAAAAGCCTTAAAGCAAACATTTTGAAAATAGCATGGGAAAGATCTATATTGCTGTTGTATTCACATGTAAACATGCAGCATTCAAGAAATCAAAAGTTGAACTTGCTTCTATTTCATACAACAATAAAACAGTCTGATATTCCTAAGCTTTCTCTCAACATGTCTTGAAAAGGTTGTTTTTTGAAAACAATCCATTTATCAATAGTCTACAAGAAAAAATTATAAGGAACATACATTCCTAAAAACATTCACTGGTCATTCTCTTCCTTGGAGAGGTCATGAGTCTCACAAATACCAAATGACTAAAAGCTGAATGTTTCAGTGGTCAAGAGAAGAATTATTCTTTGGTTTTTATTATTTACAAAATCATTTGACACAATCTAATATTCAGGAGAAGGGCTTGTTTTTATAGCTACACAAAGATTCACAGACTGATGACAGTGATTCAGTTTTTAAATGATCCATGAGACTTTTGAACAATGAAGAGTAAATTTGGAACAACTGCCAATTACTGAACAGCATTACAAAATACTGCAATATTACTGCTTAAGAGAACTGAGGCTAGTGGAATGCTGAATTTGTATAATTCCTGCATTTTGAGAATGAAAAATTTAAGATTATTTGGTTTTTCTAAGTTGAAGCTTTCTTGTGGATTATCCACTTACTTAAACAAACATGCCTTAAAAGAATAAGATTCTTCTACAAATCTGTCTCTTCTTTTTCTGTCTATCTACATCAAGAAATACACCTTTTGTGAAAAAATACTCATATTTTAGTCTCCACATGGGACAGAAAGAAGAATTTCCACAACTTGTTTATGGTAAAAATCTATTTCCTCTTCATTTGAAGTTACTCAGCTTTGGAAGGAACCTTTAGTTCTCCTTCCATAATAATATTTGTCATTTCCTTTCCACCTTCTCTCCACTGCTAACCTCTACAATACCATCCTTTTAAGTCATGCATCTCCACAAGTTCAGAATGCCTGCATATTAAGTCTGTTCCTATACAGACACTGTTGTAGGAGCACTTCTCTTGGTCTCTGCTAGTTTTCTTTGAGATGCAGCAGGGGTTGGAGGAGATAGTGTGGCATATTAAAGAGGTAGGTAATAAGACAGATTCTGCAGGCAATATAACCACACACTGTTTTATCATCAAGAAAGAACAGTAGGAGGTACTGACAGTGTTTATGTGACTCAGGCTCCTTACCTGGACGAGATGGATTAGGGTGGTTAGAATGGCACAGCGCAGCATATTGTGCTCCTCGCTCTGCTTCCAAAGGAGTGGCAAATACTGGACCAAACATCCTACGTATGGTCGTATCTGAAGTTCAGAACACAAATTGGTTTCTTCATATGTGAAACAAGACTAATAATTTATCCCAAGCATAGTTTTTGAAAAATATAGGAGCTGCTTTTGTCTCAGTAAAAATCCAGTTTGCTTTAATCTTTCTAGAACACCGTTTTCTGTACTCTGTGACTGAAGTAACTTCTGACTGCAGAGTCATTTGAAAAGAACGTATTACCTATGGTGAGATTTGTATTTGGCAATCAAGCTTATGTAGTTAAATAGGACACAAAAATTATTTAAAAATTGATACACAGAGATGTTTCCATATTAGTATATTCTTCACTTAGACAGGATTCCTAAACAACAGCATTGTTTAAAACCAGAAACAGTCTAGGGAAAAAACAAACACACACGCACAAACAAAAACCCATGTGCTGAATAACCTCTGGAGTCACCCTGCTTTTGAGCAGGAGTTAAGGCTATGTAACTTTCAGAGATTTGTCCTAGACTATATTTTTTTCTACTATGGTCTTCACTACTAAAAGGTTAATCTATTTGTCTTTAAAAGTATTTAATTAGGAATTAACCTAAACATACTCAAGGGTTCTTTCTCCACTTGTTTTTAATGCTGCTTCTCTAAACTGCAGGGAAATCTGCTGTCAGGTTGACTTCTCTATAAGGGGCAATTATGAAAGCTTCTTCTAGCTCTCAGACAGGATTACTTGTAGAAAGAAGAGATAAACTCAAAAACAAGGATTATCTCTGTCCTTAATACAGTAATACCGAAAGAAAAAAAACCAAATCAAACCCACCACAACAAAACCTGAGACAAAAGCAGTCGACTATTCATTGTTTAATTCTGCAAAATCATCTTCAAACTCTTTATGTAAAAGCTGAAGCACATACTTTAACACTAAAGCACTGAGAATTCATAATGTGAATTTGAAACCTGTCAGTAGTTAAGGAGAGTGCTGTAGAGGCAACTCTGACCTATATCAATATCAACAAGAAACTGCAAATTTAACTGCACACTCTCTATGAGTGCAAAGTATTTTCCCCTCAAAAATGTCTTTAAAAATATATAATATAGATTAAAATACTAGTTCAGATTTGGGACAATTAGATTAAATCACAAATAAAAAGATAAAATTGCAAGAAATGTCACAAGATGTAAAAATCCTCCTGTACCCTAAAAGCTGACTTAATAGAAAAAATACATAGTAACTTAAGAAAAGTAAGTTAACGTTTTACACAAAAGATAAATGAGAATTGGAAGGACCAAGTAATGCCAACAGTGCAGGCATCTCTGACAGTAACAACCAGTCTATTAACCAATGGCATCTTCCTTCCACAACAAATTCTCCTCTGTGTTGTTAGGACAAAGCTAAAACTGAAATATATATTTAAAAAATACCTGCATATTGACTCTTTCAATCACACAGGACAGAACATGAAGAACATGCATTTTGGTGTCACACTGTGTTACTTCCTGAAGCAGCTGAAAGAGCAGTGTAAACATGGACTCCAGGTACTAAAAGAAAAATAAAGAACTACAGATTAGACCATCAAAAATACAACTGGTCACATGAAGTGGTAGTTTTCCTGTATGCTTAAAACTCTAAGACATCCATACACTTTGAGAAACACTTACGAAGTGTGCAAAATGTTACTCTTTCACTTGGAAAAAAGCACATTACCCAGTCATTGCCTAAGCAAGGTAAAAAATTCAGATATACTCCAAAATACCAGTTCAAACATGAACAGTTCGAATGTATGCCATTTTCAAGTTTTGATAAGTGTAAATATGATTTCACAGGTAAAATGGCTGTCTCTCCAGAAGGAGCACTTTGTTAGAGTCAAACCAAAGGTACAGTCTTCCAGCTCTTGGGCCAGTAGATAAAAGTTAAAGATGTCTTAGAAAATTCCAGTGTTTACAGTCTAGATGCACTCTGCTTTTTAGGTTTGTTTGTTCTCAAATGAGTTGAAACTAACATGAAAGTCAAAATGAAATGAGAAAAAACTTCTGCTAAATTTGAGTGACCAAAGTAAAACTTTCGTGTACTTATCTCTTTCCACTGTTTACTTAATGTCAACAAGAATGACCATGGTAAAGAACACAAATATAGGACAGCCAGAAAGTAGTGCCTTTTTAAGGCACTGCTATAACCACACATTTGTATTTAATATTTTTAAGAGACAGCAGATTGGAAACTATTGCGTGAAACAGGCATGTGGGAAAGCCACAGTGGTGTGGAGATGTATTTGTTAGATACAGTTCTAATATCTTCTTATCATAAAGAAGCTTACTATCTGGGAACACCTGGAGCCACAGCTCTGCGTTATAGTTACAGAGCACTAAACACACAGTTATGAAGTTGTAATAGCATAATACTAAAATGGATCTACACACTAGCAACCTTAGCAGCAGTAGCATGAGTATATATTTTGGTCTGTGAAGACTGAACATACAATATAAATATGAAGCAACATCAACGACTCAACAATATAAGTTCAAAAATTAAAAGTTAGAAGTTCAAAATTAAATTGGAAAATATTTTTCCTGCTTTTCTTTACAGATTTATCTACTCCTCAAAATATATAAATGCTCTTACTGGTAAGAACTGGTCAGTTCTGAACTCAAAGTCATCTACAGGTAAATAAACATTAAGGAAAAATAATACAGATGGCAGATAGATACCAAGACTACAAATGAGGAAATATTTCATGGATACTCAAAAAATATAATCTGAAGAATTTGGTGGTAAGTTTAAAATTCATCATTCTCCAGTAACTCAGAATTAAGAACTAATCAAGCAGCTTTGCAAATAAGGATATTTAACTTCAGTGTTGTAGCTGTCTCAATACGGACCTGAAAGACAAAAGTCAAGACGCATCATGCATACATCCATTAAACATTTTGATTATCCACAGAGTATCTGGCAATATCAAATCACTTGATGTTTTTGCAACTGAATCATTCTCTATTTTCTATAATCCTCTAAGAAATGTAGTTAGTTCATTTTCATTCACTTTCATTTCAGTATACTTTACATTTTATTTATCATTGCTAAAGTTGTAGAAATTGAAAAAGTTACTCAGGCAAAACCTTCAAGGATAAGAAATAATTAAACAAGAAGATATCTTTCTAGACTGTGATAAAAACTTTTGCAATAGAGGAGGAGTTTTACTTGGAATTATCTCAGAGCTTACTGTCAGCCAAGAAGATCAGAATTTAATAAACTCAACAAGTTAGATTGTCCTTCCTGAAGATGCTTAGAAATGCCTTAGAAAGCATTAAATAAAAACAGCTGACAGAGCTGACCCTGCTCTGCTAAAGCTGTCTGGAGTCACAGAAAATATTGTTATGACTGGCAATTACTAATATGTACCTACCAAACTAGCAAAGTGTATTTAATGGGGTTTTTTGTGGACTCATAGCCCAGTTTGTTTTGAAAAAAAACAAAATAAACAATAGTAAAACCAGCATCTCAACTTCATCTCACCTGCTGGTAAACTGAAGCTGTATTTTAAAACTACAGATTTGTACTCAAGCAGTTTAGCAAACAATGCCATTTATCATATCAAGTTAGCAGGTAACTTTAATGCCTAAATAGCCATAAAATCACACAATCATTATGGATGTAAAACACCTGTGAGATCATCTAGTCCAACCATGAAACCAGTACCACCATCACTAAATCATGTCCCCAGATGCCATATCCACACATTATTGGAACGCTTCCAGCTGACTCCACCTGTTCCAATGCTTGACAACTCTTTTTCCATGAAGAAATTTTTCCTAATGTCCAACCTGAACCTCACTGAGTGCAGCTTGAGGCCAATTCTTCTTGTCCTGTCAGTCGTTGCCTGGGAAAAGAGACTGACCACACCTGGCCACAGCCTCCTTACAGGCATTTGTAGGGAGTGACAAGGTCTCCCCTGAGCCTCCTTTTCTCCAGATTAAACACCCCCAGCTCCCTCAGCTGCTCCTCACAGGACTGGTGCTGCAGACCCTTCCCCACTGCCCTGCCCTTCTCTGGACTCACTGCAGCCCCTCAGGGTCTGTCCTGCACTGAGGGCCCAGCCCTGCACACAGCACTCGAGCTGTGGCCTCACCAGTGCCAGCACAGGGGACAATCCCTGCCCTGGCCCTGCTGGCCACACCACTGCTGAGCCAGGCCAGGATGCCCTTGGCCTTCTTGGCCCCCTGGGCACTGCTGCCTCATGTTCAGCTGCTGGCACAGCACCCCCAGGTCCTTTCCAGCCCCTCTGCCCCAGCCTGTGGCCCTGCCTGGGGCTGTTGTGAGCCAAGGGCAGGAGCCAGCCCTGGGCCTTGTTGAACCTCACCCCATTGGCCTCAGCCATGGTCCAGCCTGTGCAGATCCCTCTGCAGAGCCTGCCTGCCCTCCAGCAGGTCAGCACTGCCACCCAGACTGGTGCCACCTGCAAATTCACTTGATCAATGCTGTATAATAAAGTGACTAATCACAAAATAACTCTGTTCTACCTACACAAAGCATCCATTCATTTATAAATTACTGTAAGCCCTTTCATAGTTATATTCCTATAAAGAACAGATTGTTGCTTTTGGAATTCATTTTCCCACCAAAGTCATCACTTATTGAACATCTTCAGGCTCCATTTAATGTCTTTGTCATTACTGTTCTCCACAATTAAACATCACCACATCTTCCCAATGGTTTATCTTTTGCAAGACATAACAGACTTTAAAGCACAATATTACAAAATTCTCAATCGAGTCTACACAAAGTGAGGTATTTCCGTTCCATCTGTGGTTGCAACAAATGTGTACCCCAAAAGATTGGTTACTTATACTTACCACTAAGTCACGGTCTTGAAGCAAGTTACGAATTGCTTCATATAAAACAGGTCTCAAGTCTGATTTGAATTTTACAGAAATCCACTGTCCAATCAGCCATATTACCCGACGGCGTATTGGTTTATACCTTTAAAAGTAGGAGGAAAAAAATTGCACTCGTTAACTTACTACAGTAGTTGTTATAGAATACTTTGATGAAGAAGAAAGCCAAGAATAATGATAAAAACGTTACTGCCCCCAAAAGTTAAAATATTTAGTTTGTCAAGATCGATTTCAATGCAAAAACCTTTTCCATTAAAATTATTCACAAGAAGGCTCAGGAAAAACCAGCTTAGCCTGAAAAAGATAATTTTCACCCTAAATGACTGAATCCTGAATGTCTCCCTAGAGATACAGTTCATTCTGCACACAGCACACCAATTTAAAAAATAAGAATAAATGTTACATTTATTCCTGCAGTCATGGTATCTACTGTTTTCATTATAGTTCCCAGCAATTCCCTTGACATTCTGTTCATGCTCAAAAACTTGAAGTCAAATACAATTTAAAAACGCAAACTTAAGGACTGTACTATAGCAACTGTCAGAATAGTTCACTCCATCAGTCTAAAAGTGCTCTAAAACAGACATTACCTAATCTTGCATTAGTGCCACGACAAGGGTACAAATCAAACAGCTTTAGAGTTGATGGGAAGAACAAACCAGAACAATGATTGAGAAAGGCATTTGACAGAGCTGCTATTTTTCTCCACTGATCAAAAAACACAGATTTATGTTTCATTTACAGATGTATAAAGATGAACCATATGAACCAGATGTATAGAGATGAAGCATAATTAGAGAATTTTAACTAACGTATCGTGATCATAGATATTTTTTGTTTGATGAATTACTGGCCTTGTAAGCCATCAAGAAGCCATTTAAACTGAAGTTATTGAGGTTTCTCTACATTTAATAAGTATGTTTTATTAAATATTCCCATAATGATAAGATTATAAACAAAGAACATCTTCAGAGAACATGCAAGTTGTGGAAATGGCACATATAAAGCAATTCATTAGACTGGAACACAAATCTAATGAGAAATAACAGTCCAGTGTTGCTTGATGTTAATGGAGTGGCAGTGAAGCATGAATAATGCTGAAGCATGACTTACACAAAACACTGCCTTATTAACGTGCCCTTCCATTTGTTCAAGAAGCTGTGAAGATGCAACTTTTTCTACTCTTTGGAGGCCTGTATCTGACACTTAAACTGGTAAACATCAGAGTATTTAAAAAACTAAGTGACTTTCTTGAAATTTGAGTTGGGTAGTTTTCAAACCGTTATCACATAAAGAAAAGTTTTAAATGACATAATTTAAAGTACATAACTGTCTGCTGAAAGCACAGATTTTCAGGTCTGGTGGTATCTATTATTTAATACATATATTCTGTCTCTGCATCTCTATATTACTTCTCTCTCCCTGCATGGTAGAGAAAATACAGCATGTTAGATTTTTTTGGGGTAGGTACATGTTTGGGGTTTGTCTGGGTTGAGTTTTTTTGTTTGGTTTTTTTAATACTGAAGTTTCTCATAGGTGCTCATTTTTGAGGTCCTACTTTTTCTACATTCACTGCTTCTGGGAAAAGCTCACCTCAGAAGATTAGCTTTGAAGAAAAAGAGCACGCAGTGACTGAGCATAGGTCCACCACTGAGCCTGGTGGACCTAAATGTCACATGGAAAAAAGTGACCATATTCTAAATTAAGGGAATCTCTGCTGCATCAGTCATAGGAGAGTACCCTTAAGCAGTCTGGACTGCATCAGATGTTCAAGTCAAAAGTACTTTACTTTTTTTCTCAGCAGGAAATGTTGCTTTACCAATGAGTTATTGCAAAAGAAAAAAAGTATTCAGTAAACTACTTTCATATTATGAAAAAGCTTCTTATTACAATTCTTACATTCTTAGTACAAATCTAAGCATCATGGCAAGCGATAGATAAATTGGCAACGCACTATTTCTAGAAGTCTTTCAGAACTTTTTTATTAATTCCATATTTCTTCTACTGCTATGGTCATGGTTGATGGGTTTACTATCAACAGGTAACAAAATCTTCAGAGAAAACAAAACACTGCCAACTCCACGCTCACTGCTGACAACACATAGGCTTGTGTCTCGGGCATCAACCAGTTCTGAACAAGCATACTAGTCAGCATGGGACATTCTGTGGGACAGCAGAGGACACCCTCCAGCTCACTGTATCTGAACTGCTTATGTGTTCCCAAAGCTGCTGTTAAAGCAGTTCTCCATTCCAGCCACTGCCTTCCCTTATAGCCATGGTGGTCTCCAATGATGAAGGCACTAGAAGCAGTTCAACTAAACAGGGCTTCAAAATTCCAGACAAATTCTACTGCAAGCTTCTGTCTCCACAAGAATTTCATCCCAGGACAACACAAATGCCAACCAAACTGTTAGATCAGGTCTCTTCCTGACTAATATGACTGTAACAACATAAACTTGTCAGTTTTACTTATGCTATATGGGTGAAGAGCATAAAAATGCCATAGCTGCCATGTGCTGCAAAGATTATGGCAGCTTTCTTTAGAGACTGCTGCTGGTGGAGCACAACAGCAAATTAACAAGATCTCCCAATTTTTTCCTGCCCTTCTGACATTTAGTCTAATCATTAGGCCACTTGTAAATAGTAAGAAAAATCTTAGTAAAAAAAAAAAAAAGTCTAACGAGAAGAAGAATAAAAACATTAGGAGACAGCAGGTAAACAACTGTGGTAATCATTCTTTGACACTAACGTAAGCTTATACATCTGAAAATAAGTAATTTTTTCAAAGTTCATTGTAGTGGAATGCAACATTTTAATATTTTAAGTTCCACTCTATAGGAAACTGAACTCTCTTTGTAAATAGAATATTTGGAAATAAAAGACCTGACTAGCGACCCATTATGGAAAATAATTTACAATTTATAGTAGGTCCTAAGGGTATAAGGAAACAAATTAGGTCATGTTTCCCATAAATATTGCCACTGGTAAGAGGAATTGCAAATGTAGACGAAAAACATACTAACAGTCTTCAAAGGACATTTGGGTCACTGCTAATGACTGTGTCAAGAAAAATAGGACATACTTATTTAGAATGAACTGCTGATTTGAACTTGTCTGATAAGGATTAGCATGCACAAAAGCAGTCACTGTCCTTCCCCTGGGGAACGAGTGAGCTTGAGGGAAAGGGACATACAGTGCCTTCCAGACAGTTATGAAGAGAGACAGCTCAGTCTGTACTGAGATGCAAAGATGATCCTTCAAAATACCCCATGATATCCACTTAGCAATAGGAGGTGCTCGTGGGAAGGCCATCCATGTGAGGGGGACCTTGGTGAGAAGGGAACACCACAGCAGATGGACTGCATAAAACTCTTCATGTAGAACAAGCTGCAATCATTCACACTTTACAACACAACCCAAACCCTTATATCCTCTCTTTATTGCAGCAAAATGCACTGAACAGAATTACAGAGGGCTTGTATTTAAACTTAAAGAGAAGAACAAATCACTATCATGGCTAAACTGGAGTTTTACAAGGACGATTTCCACAGATTTCAGTTTCTTTTTCAGATTTCAGGACTTTGCTGCCTAGAGCAAAGGGTCTCTGGAGACCTAAACATCTTTTTTTAAACAAGCAAAGGTGGTTATCCTGAGAACCTTGAGTCAGTTCTAATATATGCAAGAAGACAGACAATGCACTTTTTACAGAACCATGGAAGTATTCACTCTACAGTAATTTACATATGAACTGTCAAGAACACTACCACTTCTGTGACTGCTATCAGTCACCTGAATGCATTTTATACTTCTCATTTAGTGGATATGTTTCAAGGTTGAGTATTTTTCAACTCAGCGATTATTAGGCATTATATCTTATCAAATTTGCATCAACAGTTTGTATTTAAATGATGAAGGCATAACAAACCAACGTGTTTACCTGTCATGAGAAACCTGTAGTTCTGCTAATAGTTGATTTTTAAACCACTGATCAAAATCCACACTATCAAACAGTTCATAAGCAGCCAGTCCAACCGCATTATACACTGGGGAAAAACAATAGTTATGCTTACTGTTTGCTTAAACGTTAATTTTTTTATTACTAAATAATTGGATTAATTTAATATTCAAGCCACATTTTGGTAACCTGAACATAATAAGGAAAACAAAACTAAAGCACATTTCTTCACAAAAGAAAGTTTTATCAGATCATGGTGAAAGGAACTCTTGTGGAAATTATTAGTAAAAGAAAGACACTACAGGAGAAAGGTTAGATTCTTGAAAATAGCTAGAAACCAAATGAACAATGAAGATCTTATTCTATTAAGGACTGTTCCAAAAGAAACAATTCTTTTCTTTTGCCGTAAAAATCTCCTCACTTGTAAAATGGACAGAGTATCTCCATGAGAATACTGAAGGTCATTCACTTGGCACAGTAGAAAGAACAGGGCAGTAAAGGAGATTGTTGTTTCACAAAAAAGCCAAAAAGCAGTGTCTTTTTACATAAACATTTTCAAAAGTGAAGGCCAACATCAATGAAAGGAGAATTAGAATTTAGGTCCCACTTTACAAATGACTTAAAAAAAATCTTGCAAAATTCTTCATGCAATTTTTAAGAAGTAAAACACATACACTAAAGTGGCTCTGTTATTTCAAAGATAAAGTAAAACTTAATTTACCAGCATCTTTAATCAGTATTGCATTGGTATCTTCCATGTTGGTAGATCCTACAAGACAAAGTTAAAATAAATAAAAAGGGTGACTAAAACAAGGAATGCAAGACTTTGCACTTAAATGCTTTAAGAAAGACATGAATTAAGACTGCTTTTACTCAATTTACAAGTTCAGTCATTTCAGTTTTGATACTTTGTTCAGTGAATATATGAAAATCAAATCTCTGCTTTCACACCTGATTTCTGGCTTACTTCTTTGGATACGAGTATTTTTAATAACAACATATACTTAAGTCAGAAGCAGGTATTTTAAATTAACAGACTCAAAATCTGCAAATTGCAGACAACTGTCAACCACATAGTACCACATCCAAAAGGATCCTAGACCTAGTTCCCTGATTTTTTTATATATGTGTGCCTAAAAGTAAATATTTTCTGAAGTTTTAAGAATTAATGGATTCTTCATATCATCTAGTACTTCAACAGCAAATCTCAATTTGAAAACATGAAGAGCAGAAGAAAACTGCTTTGGGCTCCAGGAAAATTTAGAAAGCACAGGTATACCTTTTAACACGGTAGTATTAACTCAAGTAATTTTTGGAAAACAAAACCACCATTAACTGTAAACTCTACTATAAGGAATCATTTACTACTCCCCATATTATGGTACAACAGGCAATCCCAAAACCTACATACATGAAGTACTTTATGAACAGATTTTGTGAGGTCAGAAACCACTCTCAGAAAATAAGTATTTATTTTTATCTGAATAGAATGTAATGATTCTTTCTGATAAGCTCGAATACAAAATATTGTAACTCAATGAAGACAACTGGGGGAAACAATCTGAGCTGAAATGATAGGGGGGAAAAAGAAGCCACTCCTACTTATTATCTTTCCTGCCATTAAAAAACTTAGTTTGGGGGTAAAGAATCCTAAAGTAAAACAAAGAAAATATGACTCACTCCTCAACCTATGAATAATTCAGTCGTCATACAGAAAACCCATAAATTTTTAAGCAATTCTTCAGATTTAGAAAGTCATCTACACTCTCCAAAATGACAGCATAACTTAAACTTTTTAAAGTTTTTTCTGCCCCAAGATTTTGGCACAGACATAGCAAGAACTGCCTTGCAACATCTGAATCAGAAATTTCCAACTAAAAAGAACCCAAGAAATTAATTAAGCTTGTGGATCACTCCCAAGAAAGCCTGAAACATCATGGAATTAGAAATGCTACAGCATTTGTCAACCAGCTAGAATAGTTACAATGAAAACCAGATTTCTATGACTCCCTCCTTCTAGATACACAATGCACTCCATTATAGTAGGTTTAGAAATCATTTTAGAATATTAACATGTCCTTTCAAAAATACAGAAAGAATGTACTATACAGAATTAGATATTACAAGGTCATACTTGTTTAATACTTGACAAGAGTATGTTATGAATGCAAACAATTGTACATTGTATACTTCCCTGATTTTTTTAAAGAACTTACCTTGCAGACTCTGAACCATTTCCAAAAGAACTGGAGTAAGAGTCTGATTATATTCATGAAAGATATCAATAAAAAGAACTTCTGTGCATGGCTGAAAAATTCAA
Source organism: Prinia subflava (assembly GCF_021018805.1). Classification (NCBI taxonomy): domain Eukaryota; kingdom Metazoa; phylum Chordata; class Aves; order Passeriformes; family Cisticolidae; genus Prinia; species Prinia subflava. The sequence continues at coordinate 93,368,119 of NC_086283.1, read as the reverse complement.
AGATCTAGTTAGAATCTATTAAAATAAAAGCAATTAAAATACATTTTATGATAAATTTGTAAGTGGTGAATACCTTGCACTGAAGGTCACAATTTAAACCACAATATACAGTAACAAAATTCATATTGTAAGAAATACCACTCTTTTTACTATACATTGTGCCTAAACTCAGCAAGGGTTTGAGGCTGCATCTGCATCAACCAGTTCTGTGGCAGAACAATGAATCTGTGAAGCAGCTGCTGCTGCCTGCCAGGGACCACACTGCAGGTGTGTCACAGGTTTTTTTTGTACTGGGTAATTGGCTCCAGGTCAGGGACTTGGACTGAGCACCCTTTTACAACCAGAACATACTTCATGCACCACGCTGAGTTTTTCAGTTTTATAATAAAAATAATCCAGCAAATGAACTTTGAGATCACTCTGCAAAGCAAACCACGGCAGTTACAGCTGGGAGATACACTACAACAGTGTATTTCTGATCTGAACTAAATTAACTAATATAGTAACTAATTATGAATATAATTAACTAATAAAGATGCATCTGGAACTTGCTTCACTTGTCCTGCCTACTAACAGAGTCATATCTGGTCAGTTATCAGTTATCAGCTTAAAAAAGAGAGAACTTCTGGCTTTTACCATATGCTACATAATTCAAATGCTGAAGCAAACTCCTTTTTCCCCCTCCTAAAATTTGAAGTGCATAGATTCCTGTGTATTTCAGCAAGTTTGAACACTGAAAAAATAAAGAAGTTAAACTTTACTAAATCTGAAGAAACATAAGGATTTTTTTTTCAAATATTATCTGTCTCAGTTATAAAACTATCAAGAATTGCATTTAGGCATTTTTAATGGTTTTATTTCAAATTTAATACTTACTCTGAGACTGTACTTCCAGGAATCTCCTCCAGTCTCTTCTACAGCTATTATTTCAAAAAGAAAAGAAAAAAGTATTACTTCAACAATGGTACAAACAAAGTTCAGTGTTAGGGTGAGAGGATATCATGGACTACTGAGAAAACTTTTATTACAAAAAGTATGTCTAGGGGGAATATTTGTCCATGTAAGAAGACTGCAGGCAATAAAATGGCCAATATTGCATCAGGCAATTTGTAGAGACAATGTGGATATGAAGCACTAATACAAATATCTAATTACACTACAACCAACTATATATAGCATGTTTCTTACTGAAGCTTTCTGGATCCTCTTCCCACATGGTCAATTCCTCCTTTGTCAGCAGGAAGTAGTGAGTGACTAATCTCCTACATATTTCCATTAGTGTTGGGTATGTGAAAAAAGCTGTCTTTATCTTATGTGCTTCAAGAGTTTCAACACTGCTGTCTGAAATAAAACATGAACATTTCAGATTACAATTAAGTGGCTTAACGATCAAAGACTAGTCTAGTAAAATTAGAAGGAAGTCAATAAATAAAAAACTCTTATCTTCTGAGAAAAATAAGAAAAAATGTAGTTTCATGGCAGACTTTAACTGACTTTCATTTGGTAAGACGGGTTTTTAAGCAAACTATTGTAATCTAGTAATCTAGTCTGCAGTCAAGTAATCTATTGTGACATATATCAGTACCAGTATATAAAATTTTTTTTAAATTCATAGAGAATACAGATTGTTATCTGGTCACTGCCACATGTAAAACTGATGTGAAAGGTTGAGGTGTTTTTTCAATTCACACATACAACAATGTACGAAATTTCAAAATGAAACACGGTCCTACAAAGAAAAACATATGAACTCCTTTATATTCAACTGCATCTCCAATCCACTGTGTTTCTGTATTTCATTGTACTGGTATTAATCACAGAAAACACATCATTTTATCAAACATCTCATGGGAAAGATGCAACAAACTAGTTGATGAAAATAAACCAAACTCTGCACCTCAGTACTTTTTAGAATTAGTTCAATGCAAACTAAAACAATCAAAGAAGAAAAGATATTTGTGCTCCTTTTGCATTCAAAATTGCTTTGGAATGTCATTATCTAATACATTAATACTTTAAAAAGTTGAAATAATAATTACCAATACAGAGGCAGAACCATACATATTTCAATAAATATTAAAACATTAATAAAGGAGTTTAACTGTTGAGAATAGCTAGCAAAATGTTTCTCAAGACACAAGAAAATATTTTAGTAAATGGTAGCAGTACCTTCAATATTTTTGGATGGCTTGTATGCATAATTTTTTACAATCATCTTAATGAGATTCATACATTGTACAATAAACTGCTCAAATACAACTCCTTCACCAGCTTCTGTGAAAACATAGCTTACAGAGAACTCCAGTGATCTCTGAATCAAAGCAGTGAATGAGAAAGGATGTTGATCCAGGAAGTCCAAAAGCTTAAAAAAAAACGAAGTAGAAAAAGAGAAATCAAAACACTTTTAGTGAAGCCTTATTAAATGCTTCAGTAAACCAGTTATCAAAACCAGACGCCAATTTATACATAATTATAGGAAACTCAACATGGACGGAAAATTAGGAAGAGATCAATTGTTAATGAAGCATTATTCTTGATTTGGGTTCAAAATTACTTTTCTTTTTTTACGTATGAAGAACAATATCCATTTTCAAATGCACCAGCTTGTTAATAGTCAATAAAATATATCAGCCATAGTTCAAAGTGTGAGAATTTCAGCAGATAATTCACACCTATTAGAATCAGTGCAAGCAAAAGAGCTATGAGGGATATATAACTTCCCTCCCAACACCACTGCAGTACACACACTTCCTCAACTTAGCTTTTCCAATTACTGATCTAAAATAAACTGGTGGATTCTTTTTATCTCTTTTAATACTGCAAAAATGCCTAAACTTCTTGCATGTGAATTTCTACAGGTGGTAGATTACCTATTAATCAAGTTAACTTCCTCTTCAGGTCTGTGAAAAAAGATGCACATTTGCAATCTAAGTACTATGACGAAGATCAAAATGTGTCAGAGCATCCTCAGCCCAATTTTGGTGAAGCTGATAGGTGCCTTTTACATCTGATAACTAGGCTGAATATTTAAAATAGACCCATGGCCTCTAGACAAAATCTGAAAACAATGGGAACTACATAGGTTTTGCAACTTAAAAAAAAAAAAAAAGAACAGAACCAAAAAAACCAGACCGAGTGTCTATGTTAAAATTATCTTCAACACAATACGCATTTAACATTTACACAGAATCAGCTGACAAGTCCAAGAGTATCACACAATACAAACCTCAAAGGGCAAGAGAGTACGCTGTTCATTTTCTTTTGATTAATTAGTGTGGCCAGTAATTCCACAGAATCAACAAAGCCACAGAAACAGTGATCTAAGCAGCTATAAAAGATAAGACAAAAAGCCTGGCTCTTCTTTACTCCTTAATACCATTACCACTGTCTTACCATTTGTTTGTCTTTCTCAAACAAATCCTAGCTAAATAATTTCCTTATGGAATGCACTTAATTTTGTGTGAGCTAAGAAAATGTATTCTTCGCTGCTACAACTTACATCAGCACAAGTAAACAGACACCCTTTTCCTCAAAAATACATCTCAGAACAAGGAAGTTTTAAGTTGCAGTGCCTTCCATTTCTTTGACAGGTCTGAAACAGATTCACTTTAAGGCACACGTGTCTGGATGGGGACTGCTCCTCCAGAACTATAAACTATACAGTAACTGAAAGAAAATTCTACTTACCACTTTAGTGAACAGAATTATGGTCTTTTCTAGACGATCTCTGCATATGCTTTCTGGTCTTATACTTCTACCTGGTAAATCAGACATTTTATGACTATAATTTTTTAGACTTTCATTTTCTTTCTGGATAGCAAAGTTCTAAAAAATTAACACTGGAGAAGAACTTATTTTTACTGTAAAAATTATTTTAAGAGATTAAGTTGAGCCTGAAAAAAGCTCTAGGGCAAGATAAATTCCAAGTCAAATTCAAGGTAATGAGTACTGGGAGTAAAAAATCTTAAAGAGTTTCTCTCAACTGTAGTAAAATTCACTGTACTTGACCACGCTACAATAATTGTGACATCATTACAGAAAATTCAGTGATAAAAGGCAGTGAAAACAATGCAAACAAAAGCTAGTATGGACAAAAAATAATGATGCATTGAAAATATAAAGATGTCCTTTTAATGGAACTATTACCACACACTATTATGTGCTTTTTTAGAAACTCCAGCTTAAAGACTAATTTATTATGGGCATTAGAAAACATTCTGAGTTAGGGAAAAAAGCAGACAAAACTTTTACTAAAAAAAAGAAAAACCAGAAAGGACCATATTGAAGGCATACAGGCAGAAACATGAGACATAAATGTAAACACTAATCCTGCTTTTGCAAAACAATTTACTGATTAGAAAAGTTTAAATGGGAAGGTTCCACTCAGTTCTTGTCTAAGAACAAAAACTCTAAAGTCCTCTCATTCTAGGTGACTACAATAAACACCAAACTTCAGTATGGAATGGTCTTCAATTCCTTCTGTTAAACTCTGCACCCTTCTAGTCAAAAATTAAAGAAGAGCCAGAAGGAGCCTGAGTGTAGTATAGTGAAAGTGGCAAATGAGGGGAGTTTCCATCTCTTCTAAAAATGAGGCTGAAAGCCCAAATCAGCCCTCTTCCTAAAGTACATGCTCCTGAACTCAGGAACTTCATCAAAATATCAAAATGACACAACTTATTTTTAAAAAAATCTTCCTATTCAGTTTATCTACTCTTGTAAAAAATGTTGTTGAAATATGACACCAAATACAATTGTGGTGTGATTTTACTCTGTTAATACAAAAAGACACTTTTACTGAATTCTTCCTTGATAGTTTCAGTAGCGTTTAAACAAATAGTTTTGACAAGGTACAAAAATACCTTGCACCTAAAGGATCATTGTTGATACACTAGCGTGTATATTTTCATGCAGTTTCTAATGTTTAACAATGAATACAAAGAAAAATACTCAGATACTTACTACACTGCAGAAACTGTTTCAGCCGTTCAAATACAGCATGTAGAAAACCCTGAAAAACAAACATGCTTTTGAAAGATAAAGCTTATTCTGCACTGTATTATGACAACAAAGTTATGTCTAGACTGAAGTCATGCGTTACCAACTCAGACATGACCTCGTAGCTTTTACCTGA